>NW_024082114.1:64165-96363 GCF_003009895.1 Hyaena hyaena | reverse complement strand
ATGAGTCCGGGAGTTTTCCTTCGATTTCTATTTTTTGGAATAGCTTGAGAAGAATTGGGATTAATTGTGTTTTAAACGTCTGGTAGAATTCCCCAGGGAAGCCATCTGGTCCTGGGTTCTTATTTGTTGGGACACTTTTGATCACTGATTCGATTTCCTCACTAGTTATGGGTCTGTTCAGATTTCCTACCTCTTCCCGTGTGAATTTTGGTAGTGGGTGTGCCTTTAGGAATTTGTCCATTTCTTCTAAGTTGTCCAATTTGTTGGCATATAATTTTTCATAGTATTCCCTGATAATTGCCTGTATTTCTGAGGGGTTGGTTGTAATAATTCTATTTTCATTCATGATTTTGTCTATTTGGATGCTCTTTGTTTTCTTTTTGAGAAGCCTGGCTAGAGGGTTGTCAATTTTGTTTATTTTTTCAAAAAACCAACTCTATGTTTCATTGATCTGTTCAATTATTTCTTTGGTCTCTATGTTGTTTATTTCTCCTCTGAAATTTACTATTTCTCTTCTTCTACTGGGTTTAGGGCGTTCTTGTTGCTCTGCCTCTAGTTCCTTTAGGCGAGCTGTTAGATTTTGGACTTGCGGTTTTTCTAGTTTCTTGAAATACACCTGGAGTGCAATGTACTTTCCTCTTAGGACTGCCTTTGCTGCATCCCATAGATTTTGGATTGTTGTGTTTTCATTTTCTTTGGTTCCATATCTGTCAGATCCATCTGGTCCAAAGTATCTTTCAAGTCCATTATTTCTTTAGTGATTTTCTGTCTGGTTGACCTATCCATTGCTGTAAGTAGAGTATTGAAGTCCCCTGCTATTAGCATATTCTTATCTATAAGCCTGTTTCTCTTTGTGATTGTTTTATATATTTAGGTGCTCCCATATTCAGTGCATAGACATGTATGATTGTTACTGCTTCATGATGGATAGACCCTGTAACTATTATGTAATGCCCTTCTTCATCTCTTGTTATTGTCTTTAATTTAAAGTCCAGTTTGTCTGATATAAGTATAGCTACTCCGGCTTTCTTTTGCTTTCCAGTAGCATGATATATATTTCTCCATCCCCTTAGTTTTAATCTGAAGGTATCTTCCAGTCTAAAATGAGTTTCTTGTAGATAGCATATAGATGGATTTTGTTTTCTTTATCCATTCTACTACCCTATGTCTTTTGATGGAGCATTCAGCCCATTTACATTCAGTGTTATTATTGAGATATGTGGGTTTAGAGTCTTTGTGTCCTTTGTGGAGTTCATGCTTATGGTGGTGTCTCTGGTATCATTTTTCCTTGCAACATTTCCTTCAGAGCGTCCCCCTCAGGATTTCTTGTAGGACTGGTTTAGTGGTGACAAATTCTCTCAATTTCTGCTTATTTAGAAAGATTTTTATCTCTCCTTCTATTTTGAATGACAGGCTTGCTGGGTAGAGGATTCTTGGCTGCATACTTTTTCTGTTCATCACATTGAAGATCTCCTGCCATTCCTTTCTGGCCTGCCACGTTTCATTAGATAGGTCTGTTACCACTCTGATAGGTTTGCCTTTGTATGTTAGGGCCCTTTTCTCCCTAGCTGCTCTCAAAAGTTTCTCTTTGTCCTTATATTTTGCCATTTTTACTATGATTTGCCTTGCAGAAGGTCAATTCAGATTACATCTGAGGGCAGTCCTCTGAGCTTCTTGTATTTCAACGTTTACTTCTTTTCCCAGGTCGGGGAAGTTCTCTGCTATAATTTGTTCCAGGACTCTTTCAGCACCTTTCCCTCTCTCTTCCTCTTCTGGGATTCTAAAATAAGGATATTGTTGCGTTTGACTGTGTCGCTGAGCTCTCGAACTCTTCTTTCATGTTCCTGGATCAGTTTGTCTCTTTTTTTTTTGTCAGCTTGTTTTTCTATAACGGTG
The DNA here is from genome assembly GCF_003009895.1 of Hyaena hyaena. Classification (NCBI taxonomy): domain Eukaryota; kingdom Metazoa; phylum Chordata; class Mammalia; order Carnivora; family Hyaenidae; genus Hyaena; species Hyaena hyaena. Next base: position 94,467 of record NW_024082114.1, on the reverse strand, counting down.
TCTTCTAAATCACTTATTCTCCTTTCTGCCTCTTCAATCCATGCATTGGAGGCCTCTAATTTATTATGTATCTCATTTATCGCTTTTTTAAATTCTTCATGCCTATTTATATTCCCCATTTTGTCTGTAGCCATAGTTTCTTTGATGTCCCTTATGTTTTTTTCAAGCCCAGCTATTAATTTTATGATTATTAATCTAAAATCTTTTTCATTTATGCTGCTTATATCTGTTTTGAGCAGTTCATTAGCTGTCAATTCTTCTGGGAGTTTCTTTGGGGGAGAGCTTTTTCGTTTCATCATTTTAGTTAGTTTTCTGGCTCTTGTTACTTTTTAAGACCTGTTATGCTCTCTGCGCCTGTGTGCGCTGCTGTATCCAGGAAGACTCTTCGACTGTCCAGGGCCTATCCTTTCAGAGAGTGTTTTTTGAATGTTATCTCTTTGTCTCTCTTGTTGAGACCTTGGTTATTTTGTTTTCCTACTCATAGTGATATCTGGGCTTCTCCACCATGTGTACTTTGGCTTGTTTCTTGAGGTAGCCCTGGAGAGGAAAACAGACTGACAAACACACAAGGAGCAAGGGCACACAAACACACAGACAAATCCGACTAAAATGCAAACCGAGAGGGACAGCGAAAAAGTTGAGGGAAAAGACAGAGGAGGGAGGGCGAATAATAGAAAATCAAAGAATACATAAAAAGTCAAAAGGAAGAAAAGGAAAAAAGAAGAATACCAATGGAGAAAGAATGGTTTATAGCATATAACCGGATTTCCTAGCTATAATTAAGTAGCCGGTTGTATGCAGTGCTGGTTGAAGAGCATAGAGGCAGAGAGAGAAGACAGGGTGGGGGGGGGGGGAAGGGGAGGGGGATGAAGCAAGATTGGAAATAGAATGAACAGGCAGGAGGGATAAGAAGCTTTTTCCAAGAGTTAAAAGGTGGAGTATGGTTGGTAGGTGACAGAAGGAAGCTGGGGTTATCCAAAGAAACTATATAGTCTAATTATTCCTGAGAGAAAGAGATGAAAAGGTCAGGAGGTGTAGAGTTTACATCTACAGAATGGACTAAATTTGATTGTTTAAGCATGCAGGTGACCATACGTAATCAGGTCAGTGTTCTGTGGAAAAAAGAAAAAAGAAAAAAAACAAAAAACAAAAAACAAAAAACAAAAAAAAAGGGGAAAAGGGAGGAGGGCAGCTCTCAAGCAGGGATGGGCGTGGTGTGATCCAATGAGTCAGGCGGGAGTTCTGCCTGGATGTTGTAGGGAAGAGAGTGGTGGCACTCCACCTCACTTTTATAGGCGTGTAAACCTCCTGGGCCAGAGGCTCGGCCAAAGTTTGTTGCACTTTTCAACCCAGGCCAGTCCCAGCCTCCAAATCCCAGGCCAAGCACCCAGCTGAAATTGCCTCAGGCGATCCCCTGTATACCCACTCAGGGCAATTCCAATCTTTCAGGCTAGCTCTGGGGGTGGAGCCAGAAGCCGAAGCTCCCTTCTCCTCCGGGTGGGGCTGGGGAGCCTGGGCCGGGCGGGGGGCCTTGTGCTGAGCCCCGCTGGAGTGAGGAAATCAAGTTCCCTTTGTGTCTCGTCACCCAAAACACGAACTCACATGTGCCAAAACACGGTCATATGTGCCAGTTTTTAGCGCTTTGCCTTCCCTCTAGAGTTCTAGCCAGCTAGGAGAACTGACGTTGGTGCCTCTGCGCGCCTCCTCCAGGGGTCCAAGCCCCTAGAAGGGCAATGGCTGCAGGCGCGCAACCTCTCCCAGCCAGCCAGGAGCCATCACAAAGAAGCAAATCACGAGCGCAGCCCCTCCTGGGCGACTTGGAGCGTGGGGGGGTCCTGAAGGTATTTTGTGCGCAAAGATTTTCTACACCCCGAACAGAGGTTTTTCCCCCGAGTGGAGGTTTTTCTGTTTTGGACTCTCTTTTTCCCCTCTCACTCCCCACAGAGGGGGGTGGTCCGTCTCTCCAGTCTCCAATCCAGGCCCGATTTTTACTTCCCCAGTTCGCACTCACATTAGAAGTCTTTCTCAGTGGAATGGGCATCCTTTTTCTCCCAATCTCTTGGGTTTGGTATGTTTTCCTATGGCTTCAGATCTTTTCCGTGTGATGCATGGGCGCGAGTGCAGGTACAGAGCTCCCTACTTCTCTGCCATCTAGCCCCTCCTCCCAATAATCATAAATTTTATAAATCATTAATTTTATAATTGATAGGAAGGAAAAGAGTTCATTCAAGAAAATCAGCTCTCAGTCATAGCTTTACTTAAGCCATAGGTGCTCGTTCCTTCTGTAAGAGTGAGATCTTTGCCACTTTGTTTAATTACTATCATCTCAGAAGGCCATCATCTGAATGGATAGCAACAGGAGGAAGAAGAAAAAGAATAAATAATCACCACGATGTGTGAGAATCACATGTATGTGTTTTATGGTCAGATTTCCCCATAGAGATATTTTTACCATGATTTTAAATGGTTTCACTGTGGGGTGCCTGAATGGATCACTCAGTTGAAAGTGTGACTTCAGTTCAGGTCACGATCTCATGGTTCATGCGTTGAAACCCCACACTGGGCTCTGTGCTGACAGCTCAGAGCCAAGAGTCTGCCTCAGATTCTGTTGTCTCCCTCTGTCTCTGCCCCTACTCTGCTTGTGCTCTGTCTCTCTCTGTATCTCAAAAATAAATAAACGTTAAAAAAAATTTTCCATGGTTTTACTGCAAGTTACTTTTTTTCTCCAGTCATATCTATTTAATTGAGAATAGGCATGGTAAAGGAGGCAAACTCTGTTCAACTAAGATAGAGCTTGATAAGAGAATGTGAGACAGAGACAAGGAGGTGAAGGTATTTGTTCAGAAGAAGTAATGATAGACCATGGAATCTAAATTAGACCAGGAAAGAAATGAAGACAGGAGAGGCTGGTGTAGGGGCACCTGGGTGGCTTAATGGGTGAAGCGTCTGACCTCGGCTTAAGTCATGATCCCGCTGTTCGTGGGTTCCAGCCCTGTGTTGGGCTCTGTGCTGCCAGCTCAGAGCCTGGAGCCTGTTTTGGATTCTGCGTCTCCCTCTCCTTCTGACCCTTCCCTGCTCTCTCTCTCTCTCTCTCGTTCTCTCTCTCTCTCTCAGAAATAAATTTTAAAAAATTAATAAAAAAAAAAAAAAGGAGAGGTTAGTGTACAGTGAGAAGATGTCAGGCCAATGGATCATTCATCTAAGTAAGGTCATATAATTGTGATGGGGCTACCAGAGCAAATAAACTAATGATCAAACAGTGGTGTATTACTAAATGAGATTTTCAGGGGTGATGCAATTTCTAGTGACACAGGGCCCAGAGTGTGATAGAGAGAAAGGTAAACAGTGGTGAGGAAGGCAAGAAATTGAGAAGTCTAAGCTCCTCAACTAGAATTCAAAGAGAGATCTGCATAGATGCTAAAGTCACATAAACTGGTATTAGGAATAGGGAGAAAAAAAGTAGATCAGGAACTTGATTCTTCAATGAATAAAGTGAATTGAATAGGGGACTGATAATGACAATAAGAGGACAAGAAAAATGACCTATTTTACCATCAAAAAAGCAACTATGGATCATGATTCAAATTTTAATCCTCTGCTTGTGATAAAAAATATATGTAACCAACAGAAGAGTGAGTGATACAGATGAGTGAATTTGTGCCATTAAATAAAGGAAATTCCCTTCCAATCCAATCACTTTCAACTTTTAAAAGGGAAGGCAACATGGGAACAATAGTCTGTTTAATTTATCACCTGTCATTTGACATATGGTTAGGACAAATCAGTTCCTGTATACAGTCACACATGATAAAGCTTCTTTTACATTATACTTCTTAAAGGTACTAGTAGTCCTAATATTTTTATCAGAAATTTATAATATTTTTAGAAAGCCAAAAGTGCCACTAATATGGAAATGATTCAAATAAAGAATTTGCATTTAAATGGGAAAAACTGACTTTTCACAATAGAGATAGAGGCTCCTCCTAACATACAGGAATGTTTGCTGTTACTAGAAAAAAAAAAACCTGAAAAAAATCAAAATAATATAGATGTTTGGTATAGAATTCAACTATTTAATTTGATTCTGGTATAGAATATAAATTTTACATACACACATCTAAATGCATAACTTTGAACAGAAAAGTGTTTTTGCTACCATTATGTGTAAATGCAAAACATTTCTGAAGAGCAATTTGACATGTAGTAAGAACCTTTAGAAGTACATAACATTTGACATAGCAATTCTACTAGTAATTCACCCTGAGGAGAAAGTTAGACATACAGGCAAAAATGTGCTTATAAGAATGCTACTCACATGATTATGTATACTATGAACGATTAGAAACACAAAATATGAAGTAAAATTTGATATAACCATAGACTTAGAAAAACAAGCTATCATTAAAAATGAAAATGGAGGGGCATCTGGGTAGTTCAGTTTGTTGAGCATCCAACTCTTGATTTTTTTCAGTTTATAATCTTAAGGTCATGAAATTGAGCCCTGCATCAGGCTCTGGGCTGGGTGTGGAGCCTGCTTAAGATTCTCTCTCTCCTTCCCTCCCTCTCTCTCTCTCTCCTTCTCTCTGCTCCTCTCCCCACCTCGTGTCCTCTCTCTGCCTAAAATAAAAGAAAATGGAGCTTTGAATTTGCTACCATGAAAAGATATTTATAATGGATTAAGTGAACAAAACTAACAAAACAATACATGTTTTGACCCATTTTTATGAATATGTCTATTATTAGTATTTATATGTCCATAGCCCTACAGTAAAAAATTCAGGAAAGATATATAATAAAATAATAGTGGAGTCTGAGGTGCTAAGTTCTCTTGTTTACTTTCTAATTTTAGCACAACAAATATATACTGCATGTGTGTTTAGTTTAGAAACAAAGAGATAAAATACTGTATTATTTTAAGGTTTACTTCTAAATTGCTTTACTTAAATTGTGATAGACAGTTTAGATAGTTGGCAAATATCATATATATATATTTAAATGTATGCATGGTTGTGACAAAGGGCTAGGAAGTTGTGTATTAGTTTTTCTCCCAAAGCAGCTTTCTCCATATTTCAATAAACCTATAAATGCCTCATAAGTCCTCTTTCTTTTTTTCATCCAAAACAAGTGGACCAATCAATCCAGTGAGAGAAAACTGAAAATATCACAGATGAATACTAGACATAAGAAAACAGAGAGGACAAACTGCAGATAACAAAGCAGGGAAAATAGGGTAAAGGAAAAGCCAATAGAAACACCCTCTTCCTGAATTTCTTAACATTCCCTTGGGCAAAGTAATTTTATCTCTATTCCTACTATCTTCATTTGCATGTCTTTAATAGCATTCCAAGTTTCATTTAGTATCTTTACCTGCTTGAGAATCTCTTTTGGTCTGAAAGCCTCTACTCTAGCCCTATCGCCTAGCTTCATGCTTGGAACCAAAAAACACTTATGAAAATTGTTTTAGATAAATGGGAGGATTTAAATGAATTGAAAACTACCTCTCTTACCCTCTTCATGGAAGTCAACAGCTCTATATTCATGAAGTCTAAGTAAAAATCAATATACAAATATATATATAATTGTTTACATTTTAACATAATCACTTTTTTAAAAATACTATAGATACAATTCTGGAAGGATACAAATAAATATGTTAGTAGTAGCAGTATGCTTGGCACCTATGTAAGTTTATAAAAGACTAAATTTATTAATATACATAAAGTTGGTGAAATTGATCATATAAATAATTTCTATGACACAAATATATCATATACTTTGTTTTTCTGCTGCATGTCAAAAAAGCAAATAAATACTAAGAACATTACGTTTTCCCAAAGAAGATGTCATGATCCTACTTATTCTTAGCTTTTCCAAATCACATTTGTTTTGCCACCACAAAGCTGTTAATTAAGGCAGCTATAATACAAAACTACTAATTCTGTTAATTATATTCCTTATTCCTCTTCCCTCACTCACCTCACCTTGTTTTATTCCTAATTCACACTGCATATAAACAGCAATTAAAGTACAAATCAAAATGTTACTTGCACATATATATCTCATTACTATACACAATCCGTACTCTTAAATATATTATATCTGCCTTATATGAGATTTAGCCAATATTTTCCTCTAATCAACCAAGAACACTAATAAGTGTGTATGTATATTGTTAAAAAAAAAAAAAAAGTAAGACTATATTTTATGAAACAAAACAGTTTCACCACTTTACTCTTGGAAGACATCACTGGTATATTTAGTACGTGCTATAGTAGGAAAACAGTTTCAGATAACATTAAATATAGCTCCTACTTGTTATCTGATTTATAGAAAAATTATTCACATACTATAATGCATGTCTTTAAAGTAAAATTTAAACCTCACATTTTGTCATAGTTAAGATATAGAGTAATATTGACTAGATAATCATCTATAATAATTTACCTAAAACTCAAACTATCTCAGCAATATTTTAGGATCATTCAAGGCCAAAATTTAAGGAATGATTTGCCAGTGCTAAATTTTCTAAATATGAAAAAAATCACAGGTAAAGAAACTACAAACAGAATGGAACATTTTATTTTATCTTGCTTACTCCAGAAAAAAATATGAAATATTGTGCAACCTCTTAATGTTGACATAGATCTGTTATAGCTACTGCTAATAAATGATACATATACACACCAATGAAAACAATCTAAAAGATGAGAATACCCAAGACACTTAATAATATGCATTTCCTGGGGCACCTGGGTGGTTCGGTGGGTTAAGGGGCTGGCTTCGGATCAGTTCCTGATCTCATGGTTCCTGAGTTCGAGCCCTGCATCAGGCTCTGCACTGACAGCACAAAGCTTGCTTCAGATTCTCTGTCTCCTTCTCTCTTTGCCCCTCCCCTGCTCATACCCTTCTTCTCTCTCTCTCTTTCAAAACTAAACATTAAAAAAAAGAATATGCATTTCCTCTGTATTATAATTTTCCCTTCTTAAAGCAAGTGGTGTCAAATATCCCAAAGTTTCTAAAACATAACAGCTACATTGTGAACTACTATCCTTGGCTTTTTTTTTAATTTAATTTTTATCCTTTTTTATTCTTGACTTTTTGAGCTGCTTCCTCTAATTCAGCCTAGCCATGGAAGAGCCATATTTAACCTCCTAAAATACAAAGGATTTTGTGTCACCTTCTCATTCAAATATCCCTTATCTTGCCTCTTATCTACCAATTATGTATTTTTCTGCCTTGTTTTTAATGAATATCAAAGCAAAGCACAAAATAAAAATACAACATCCAAATGTATTGGTGATTCCCTACCCAACACACTGAATGTGTAGTCATGCCCTTTTGCATTCCTATTTGCCATGCCCTTCCACACCAAGCTTCCTCTATCCAGAATGTCTTCCTTTCTCTTATCTACCCAATGATTTTCTGCTACCTTCTTATTCAGTCTAAGTACCTGACCAAGTACTGAGCTCTTCCTTCTTAGAAACACTATAAAATTGGAATGTATACTCATTCATTGATAAGTATATCTTTATACTTATTCTTTAATTTTTTCATATGTTAATTCTTTAATATTTTCATATATTTCTAGACCTCACAGCATACTGCTTGGTATATAGCTGGCTTTCCATGAAACTATGTTTGACTATTGCAACAAAAGGCTCTTGTAACACTAGCTAGCCTGTGAAGATAATACTGTTCCTGTTCCCAGAACCTGTCTTATAAAGGCATTACACTAAAGTTTAAAGTACATTAAAAAAAGGCTCTTCAAACTTTATAAGGCTGTATATTTCCTTCTAGACATCAAACTGTGCTAAGTTAATGTTCTTCCTTTGCAGACATGGAGTGGTCATGTCCGGTTCATCACTGGTTTTGGTGATCTGAAAATTGCCCTGGAACTAGAGGTGGCCAGATTTAAGCAGAGTCGACACTGAAATGGCTTTTAAAACAAGCACCTCTAGAAATATTTTAAGTTTCCTTTGCTATAAGATATACTTGTAGAGCCAATCTCACCTAACTACTAAGAAAAAGGAAAGAGCAAAGAGAGCTGACATATGATGATTTGAGTACAGCCTCTTATCCCCAGACCAAACAATCCTGTTAACAACCTGTGTTCTTTTGGGGACTAAGGTAATTGACTTAAATGCATTAAATTTGGGACACAGAATAAAGAGCAATTGCACCAAGCTGTAGAAAATAAAATAAAGTTCAGCCAATGCACAAATGGTTAAGAAGGGCCATTAAAATTAAAATAACTATTAAAAATAGAGATAATAGAAAAATAGTAATATGACCATATGCATATAAAAGACAAACAAGTAAAAATGGGAGAGAAAAATCAGACTTCTAGCACATAGTACAAAATGGGTGAATTTGGATTTGTATATCCTTTCAAGAAGGGTGTATTTATAATTCTACCCTGGCAGCCAGTCAAGTGTATAGAGTATGGTAGAAGGTTGAATGGGCCGTAGCTAAGCCATGTCACAGCATCATAATCTCTTCCCACTTCAAATATTGCTGCTACATAGACCTCCAAATTCAGCCTAAATATTTCTGCCACCTTGTCTAGTAAGTATTTCTATGATAGAAGGCATGGGAACAAATTTTTATTCATATTATACCTATAATCGTTTCCACCTAACAAGTAGGGTTAGAATGAATTTACATCCCATTTTCCCCAGATGGCCCCAGTTCATACCTGTTTACAAAGTATTAATTATGAATAGTGCCCTTCTTTTATGATCAAAAACATACCAGCTTTAAAAACATATTTATGATCGCCTAAATGTAGTCAAAATACCTTAAAAGTGATCAAGAGATATAAATTATAAAATATTGAAAATATTATTCTCTATAGGTCTACAGAGAGGAAAAATTATCCAATATCCAGTTTTCAATCCTAACTCCAAGAAGCTGTCATATAAATGTATACCATGTCTCAACACAACACTTCACCAACACATGAAAAGGTGCTCAAAGCACATGTCTCACAGACGGAAAGGGCAGTAAGGTCACCTTTGTATATCAGGACAGCATGTTTTTATAAAGTGCTGCAAAACCTCATGCCATACAGCAGTATGTAGCATTTTCTGAACTGCTCGTTCTGGCTGGTTGTTGTTAGAACTTTTTTCTCTGAATTTAAAATAGATTTTACCTGGATTTTCAGCTTAACTTTGGCACCTGGCTGCCCCAACTAATGTGGCTAAAGGTAAGGGAAGCAGTACAGAGAAAACTAAAACTGAAATGTCAGGAATAAGCCTGATCATTTCAATCATAATAATAAATGTGAATGGTTTAAATTTTATTACTAAAAGATGAGATTCTTAGAATGGATGGAGCTACATATATAATTAAATGGTTACAGACAGATTCTCACTAGAAGATATAAGAGTATAACAGGCATAAGAACAACAAAAGAGCAAAAATAAATAGCACATTACCATCAGATATAATAACATTTAATGTGAAAAGGACAAAATGGAGCCAGGAAAGACATTTTATCTTGACAAAAGTCATAGTGAAATAACAATATTTGACTTATGTAGATATGCTATGATTTTTTTTCAAAATTTATAAAGCAATAACAGAAACAAGGAGACATTGAACATTTAACAAGAATAACTGGAGGGCTTAGCAAATCTCTCATATCAGTCATTCAAGCATATAAAATTGAGTAGGTGACTAAAATATGAATCTATTACAAAAAGATAGAGCTAATCACATATACATAAAGTATTGTACCCTAGAAATATACCACATGAATCAACCAATAAATTATTTTCAAATAAAAATAATACAGTAAAAGAATTATGTATTAGAACACAAAGAAAATTTCAACTACAAAAATAGAAAATCATATAGGTTACATTTTCTGAGGCAGTGGAATAAAATTAATAGTTAATAACAAAAATTATATACTACATCTAAAATAATTGCTAAAAAGTTTTTTCTAATGTCTAAATAATCACTGGTTTAAAAGCAACTAAAGTAGCACTATAAACTACTTAACATGAATGATAAGGTGAATCATATATATCAAAGCTGTGAGACGAAATCAAATAATATTTCTACAGATCCATGCCTTATAACATTTACTATGTAATGAAGAAAATACAAAAAATCTATATTCATACACTAGAAAATGACAACGTTTGAAAATAAACATCGTTCAAAGCTTCAGGAAAACAACCTCATGAAAATAGTAAATGCAACAGAAATTACCACACAGTAAAAGAAAAGAGAAATAGAAATCGAAAAATGAATAAATAGAAAATGAAAGTATGTCTAGTTATAAAAGCAAAACCCGCCCTTTTAAAAGACATATAAAATTGTTTTTTATGAACTATCAAAGAAGAAAATATAATTCAGTGTCACAGGGTTATAGCTACAAAATAACTTTAAAATAAAAGCATGTATTAGCATATAATTGTAAAACTATTTACCAGTAATTCTGAAAATTTAAATAAAATGGATAATTTTCTAAATAAACATAGATAAGCAAAAATAAGATTTTAAAACTTTATACTGTAACAACAATAAGAAAAATAATGAAGGGGTGCCTTGGTGGTTCAGTCAGTTAAGTGTCTAACTTCACCTCAGGTCATAATCTCACAATCGGTAGGTTCAAGTCCCGTGTCCAGCTATGTGCTGACAACTCAGCCTGGCGCCTGTTTCAGATTCTGTTTCTCCCTCTCTCTCTGCCCCTCCGCAACTTGCATTCTGTCTCTCTCTCCCTCAAAACTATTTTTAAAAATTTAAAAGAAATTTTTTTTAAAAAGGTAGTCAAAGATCTATTCCCAGGAGAAAGGGGATTCTATAAAATTATTAGAAACAAATGATTGCTATGTTATTTATTATTTCTGAAGATAAAAATAGATTAAAAGCTTGATTTCTTAAGTCCAAAGATAAATATAAAATGTGGTCCCATTTTTCTTACAGAATTAGAAGATAAAATCATAAATCATAACAATCAAAGCAACACATCTGAATGGAGTAGTAATAACATTGCTGTATTCATTTGCCAAAACTGATAGAAATATACACTATAGAGGGTAAATTTTACTGTATGTACATTGTATGTCAACTTTAAAACTTCATTTAAAAATAACATAAAGACAAAGCAATATATCAAAAGATTAATGCATCTGGACCAAGCAGGGTTTATCTCAAAAAAACAACAAAAGTTCAATATTATGAAATTCTTTGAATAAAATCACTTAAAAGAAATGTATACGAGAGTATATACATATATATGAATTAAATTCTTTATTTATAATTTTTAGTAAAAAATCCATTTCCAATTTGAAATATAATGTTGTATAATCTAACAATACAAAAAATTTTTCTCACTTGAATAAAAGATTTCTCTGAAACTTAAAAAAAAGCTTTTAATAATTAAATATTAGAAGCATTTTCATTTATGTCAAACTTAGGTAAAAATATAACTATTAATGATATTATGCAAAACTGAATTCATTCCTAACCAATTTAATAGGACAATAATTTATTCATTCAAATATGGCAAAAATAAAACTGCCATTTATAGTAAGCAAAATAATAGCTGACCAAAAAAAAAAAAACTTACTAAAAAATTTTTAGTACAAAAATAGAATCCAAAAATATATATATGAGAATAACATGAGATGTTTAATAATAACTGCATATCAAATTAAGAAATAAATATTCTAAGTACTATAGCAAGAGAAACTAGTAAATATTTAACAACAAATAGAGATTTACAAAGTATAAGATCCTATAAAAGCTATAAAAAAGATAAAAGTTAATAAAAACATATATTGTTAGTAAATGATAAAACTCAATATTATAAAAACTATCTAATTTCCTTAAATTAAGCTATAAAATCAACTGTGGCACTAGAAGAATATTTTTCAGAACCTGAAATAATTTCTAGGTTCATCTGATGAGAAAAAGAAATCTATTAGTGTATAAATTCAGGAAGTTTCTAAAAGAGGAATGCTAAGGAGGTACTAATTTCTCCAAATGTTAAAAGACTATAATAATTCAAATAATTTGGAACCAGAGTTGATAAATGGCACAATGACTCAGAATAAAAACTCCTGAAAGAAGCCTCAATGTATATGATGAAATTCTGTATATGACAAACATAGCATATTAAAATATTGGGGAAAAGATGGATCATTCAGTAATTGATTAGCTTTTCTGAAGACTGAGTTGAAGGGAGTTTAAAATAAAGCAAGTCTATAGAGCAAAACTATACCAATTAAGAGTATTTTTGAAGAATCTGTAATATTTGAAATTTGCTCAAGTCACTATTTGCATTTCTATCCAGTTAACTCCAGAGAAAACCAAACAGACATTCCTTCTACGGAGTTCTAAGTAAGCATTTATTCTAGTGTTTTGATACTGTAACCAGTACTTGAACTTTTCAATGTACTAGTTCAATGGCATCTGTATAAGCACAAACTTTTATTCTGCATTCTTTTGCATAGCACCCTATAATCAGGAAACTTGAAGAATTTACTGATTAAATAAACTTACCTAGAAGATTTTAAGAAAGAATATAAAAGACCCATTTATTCCAAGAATATGCAAACACTCATCACCAGAGTTAACAGCTAACATTTAAAACACACACACAGAGGACCAAGTGGGAGAAGAAAGGGGGAAATAGTGGGGAAGAGGGAGAAAGGCAAACCATGAGAGACTCTTGAATACTGAGAACAAACTGAGGACTGATGGGTGTGGGGGGAGGAGGGGGAGATGGACATGGAGGAGGGCACTTGTGGGGATGAGCACTGGGTGTTATATGGAAACCAACTTGACAATAAACTATTTGTAAAAAAATTAAAATAAAAATAAATTTTAAAAAAAGAAAATACTTAGATTCTGGAATTCTACAATCAATGTCAGGGTAGAATAAAATCAAGTTCTCAAGCAAACACACACACACACACACACACACACGTGCACTCACACATACACACACACTTTACCACCTAACTTGTATCTCATCACCCTTGATCACAGGTACTGAAAGTACACTTACTTAGCAAGAGAAAAATATATAAACTGTCTTGATTGTTCTTGTTTTGTAAATTTATATTTACATTTGGCCTTTGGCCACCAACCTATGAGTCTTCACCTATGTTCTCTAAAATATAAAAAGTCAAACCAAACACATCAACACATGTGAGCCATCATAAGTCTGTTTTATTATGTGCACTCATTAGCTTTATGTCATATAACTTTTTTCTTATTTATACAAAGACATAGCTATAATTTTTCTTTGTGCTCCTTAATAGTGTTTAAATGGTTAGATTCAATATTGGTTGGTTCAAATTAAAGGACTATATAGAAGCCTATACATCTTAAATACTACACCTAAGGATCAATTATTTTCTTTAAAATGTTTTAACAACACAAATATTTTAATCTACCAAGATCTTATATCTTTGAAAAAGAAGAGTTCAAAAAACTATTGTTTTCCACTTCCTTGTTCCATGGAATAATACATAGCCTCTTTAAGATGGTTCCCTTAATGGTACAAGAAGACTTTATATGTTTAATCTTTTGTGTAAGCTTCATAAGGCCAGGAATCATATCTGTCTTGCTTATTGACTATTGATAGTAATTAACTAAGTGAATGTATATAATAAATAGTTTGTGGGTGATAGACTAAAGCAAAAGTATATATTAATTTTGTGTCCCCCCAAATTCAAAATGTTAAAAGGTAGTCTCCAATGTGATGATATTTGGAGGTAGAGGCTTTGGGATGTAGTCAAGTCTTGACAGTAGAACTCTCATAAGTAAAATAAGTGCTCTTGTAATAAGAGATGTGAGAGAGCTTGTTTCTCTTCTGTCTCCCTTTTGTCATGTGGGAATACAATAAAACAATCTTCATCTGCAAGCCAGGAAGTGAGCTATCACCAGACACTTGATCTGCTGGCACACTGATCTTGCACTTCCAATCTTCAAGAACCCTGAGAAATAAATATTTGTTGTCTAAGCCACCAAACCTGTGGTATTTTCATCATAGCAGCCTAAAATAAGACATGTATATATATTATACTACATACAAGTCCTTTCACTAAAGTATTTGCATATTCCTGCTATGATATTCTCTGAAATCTTCAGTCAGAATCTACTCTCATACTTTACACAGGACTCTAACAAGCTTAGTTTCAATTCTTTAGAGATGGTGTTATATTGGTGACATAGTATATAACTATGACTTGAAAGATGTTACCACTCCATACTTTTTATAAATAATGAATACATTCTGAGAAAAGCAAACCTGCTAGGTAAAAAGCAATAACTTTTATGTATACTCCCAAACAAACCTGGTAGATTCACTTTCAGCTAGATTGTTCCTCCTATGTAAAATTTTTGGCTGGGGCAAGTAAATAAACTTCAGAATCAACTTGCCCCTTCATTCCAACCAGAACTCAGATGCTCTTGAGACTAAACAATGATCCTTAACTATTAATGACTACAGTTGACAGCTAATGAGATTGGCATCTCCAGTTTTCAGAAGGACCTTGGGCCAAATTTGTTTTTGTTCACTAAGGATTTGTTAATCATAGAAGTATAAGATTTTAGAGTTAGGGGAAACCTCAGAAAAGAATCATTCATTTTATTATTTAATAATTTATACAACATTTATTAAGTAACTAGTATAGAACCAACAGCAATTTCTAGTTCACACTTCTTATTAACCAAAGTATCACTGGATTATAAATTATGATAACCCTAAGACATAAATTTAAGTATTTTCAACTAGGATCTAAGTATTCTATGACAGAAGGTAGAAAAAATGTACTAATTTTGAAAGGTTGGTCAACCTCAATATTTACTATTTTTAGCTTAAAACAAAATGACTCTGATTTTAATATTGGTACATCTTAAGCAAAAATAACTTAAAGAAGTATCAGTTACTCAGCATGCTCTGTATATGGAAGAGCTAATTCAGAACAAAATAATGCTGGGTAAATGAAACACTTGTGGGGAATTTGGCCCACTAGAGTTTGTGGAATGGAAAACACTTTGAGAGAAGTGGAATACTTCATTGGTTGAAACAAAATGTAACGGGAAAAATTAGAAGGTGAGTAAACTAAGAAAATTACGTTGAATCTCTAATTCCTAAAAGCATGTGTTAGAGAAGGAAGAAGGAATCAAAGAGCAGGGCACCCCAATCCAAACTAACACAAGTGCTGGGGAGCCTGAGTAGCTCATTCGGTTAAGCATCTGACTTCAGCTCAGGTCATGTGCTGACAGCTCAGAGCATGGAGCCTGCTTCAGATTCTGTATTTCCCTCTCTCTCTGTCTCTCCCCTCCTCATGCTCTGTCTCTCTCAAATAAATAAATGTTAAAATAAAATCAAAGTAACACAAATGCGAAGACTAGTTCTGTGAAGGGATTGATTGTGCTTTGTGATACTGGTCTCAGGATTATATAAGGGAAAGAGTGGTGAGTGTTCATGCATGTAGCATCTCCCAGTTCTGTTGATTCTGTCTCTTCCTCATCTTCTATATAGAAATCATGTTAGAATAAGGTATTCAGATTTGTATTTGTCTGTCTCATTATCTATCAGTTTTTAAAGTGAGTCATAAGTCATGAAGAGGAATAAATGATTTGTATAAATTATATATACTCCACTCTACAACTGTGTCAAGTAAATATTAATATTCTTTCATAGATGAATAAACATTGAGTAAGAAAGATTACATAACAGATCTAATGTCACTATCTTGATTTGTGTTCCCCCAAAATCAGAACGTACAACAAGGACTTGGATATAGATAGTTTATTTGTGAGGTGATCCAAGAAAGCAAGATTGACTTTATATGAATAATGAAAGGGAGGAAGGAGAAAGCAATGTAAGGATCCATTACTGTGGTTGCTACTAAGAGTAACTGAGGCTTGAATCTATGGGAACCTCCCTTATAGAGAAAAGATGCTGCCCAGAACTGCCTATCTAAATGTTGAGAACCTGGAAAGTTTATCTAGGGTTCCTAACCCCACTGGTTAATGGTTTCCCTTGGGGCATTAAGTCCTCATGCTTCTGGTCCCCACTAGCATTTGGGTGGGAAAACTCCTGCAACATAGAAGGATAATGTGGACATGAAGCTAAAATACACTCATGCAAGGTGGGGTGCTATTAGCTTGAATCTGAGCTTGCACAGAATTGTCTAATGCTTCTATGTCTGAAGTCAGAAAGAAGAGCATGTGGCAGTCATCTGTGATAGCCACACAGTCCCTCAGTCTCTGTGCCAGGAAATAAGCCCAGACAATGAAACTGCATCATTCATGCATATAATTTCCATGTATTCAACTGCATGCATTCAGGCAAAAGAGACAGATAGAAGGAAATTATCCAGGATTCAGATGATTCTACACCATTTTACTTGATGTGTATGCTGCAGAGTCAATGTGATTCCAGAGCCATGGCTCCTCTTATTATATGAGTATTTTGTGAAAGGATGCCATCTTATTGACTCAGTATGAGGAACTACATACACTACATTCTCATCCTCAGTATGAGAGAAACTGCAAAACAGCCAGAAAACAATTAATGAAATGGCAATAAGCATACATACCTATCAATAATTACTTTAAATGTAATTATTGGACAAATTTTTAAATGTAATTATTTTACTAAATGTAAAGTGGACTAAATTCTCCAACCAAAAGACATAGAGTGGCTGAATGGATTTAAAAACTAAAAACAAGACACATCTATATACTGCCTACAAGAGAGTTACTTTAGATATAAGGACACATACAAATTAATGTGAAGAGATATGGGTACCTGGGTGGCTCAGTTAGTTAAGTGTTCAACTTCTGATTTCAGCTCAGCTCATGATCTCTCAGTTTGTAAAATGGAGCTCCACACTGGGCTCTGTGCTGACAGTGTGGAGCCTGCTTGGGATTCTCTCTATCCCTCTCTCTGCCCCTCCCCACTCACACTCTCTTTCTCTCTCAAAATAATTAAATAAACTTTAAGAAACAAACTAACAAAATTTTTAAAGAGAAGGGATAGAAAATAATGTACCAGGTAAATGGAACCAAAAGAAAGCTGAAGTAGCTATACTTATATCAAACAAAACAGACTTTAAAACAAAAGCTTTAATAAGAGTCAAATAAACAACCTAATTTTAGACCTCAAGGAACTAGGGAAGAAAAACAAACAAAACCCAAGTTAGAAAAAAAGAAATTACAAAGATTAGAGCATAAAGACAATTGAAATGAAAAAAATACAATAAAAATACTGAACAGCTGATTGTTAGAAAAGATAAAATGAGCAAACTTTTATCTAAAATCATGAAGAATAAATGAGAAGACTCAAATAAATCAGAAATAAAAGAGAAGATATTATAACTGATATCACAGGAATACAAAGGATCATGAGAGTACTATAAACAATTATATGGTAATTAATTGGACAATGTAGAAGAAATGAATAAATTCTGAGAACATAACAACTTACCAAGACAGAATAATGATGAAATAAAAAATCTGAGCAGACTTATTACTAGTAAGGGTATTGAATCATGAATCAAAACCTCACCACCAACAAGTATGTAAAACCAGATGGCTTTACTGGTGAATTCTACCACACATTCAAAGAAGAAATAATACTAAGCTTTCTCAAAGCCTTCTAAAAATATTAAAAACGAGGGAACTCTTCCAAATTCATTTTTCAGGGCAGCATATCCTGATGCTGCAAGAAAATTACATGCAAATATCCCTGATAATAATAAATACAAAAATCTTCAACAAAATGTTAGCAAATTGGGGCGCCTGGGTGGCTCAGTCGGTTGAGCATCTGGGCTCTGTTCTGACAGCTAGCTCAGAGCCTAGAAACTGCTTCGGATTCTGTGTCTTCCTCTCTCTCTGGCCCTCCCCTGCTCATTGACTCTTTCTCTCTCTCAGAAATATATAAAACATTTTTAAAAAATGTTAGTAAACTGAATTCAGTAATACATTAAAAGAATCATATACCACGATCAAGTGGGATTTATTCCAAAGATGCAAGAATGGTTCAAAATGAATCAATTTATTAAAAAGATACACAGATGGTTCAAATGAATCAGTCAATGTGATACATTACATTATGAAACTGAGGGTAACAATCATATGATGACCTTAATAGATGCAAAAAAAAAATGACAAAACTTGGAATCCATTTATGATAAAAACTTACCAAAGTGAGTATAGAGGAAATATACCTTAACATAAAAAAGTCCATATATGACAGGCCCACAACATCATATTCAATGGGGAAAGACTGAAAGCATTTCCTCTAAGATCAAGAATGAGACAATGATGCCCACTCTCTCCACTTTTATTCAACATAATATTGGAAGTTCTAATGGAGAAATTAGTAAAAACAAACAAATAACAACAACAAGAGCAACAACAACAAAGGCATCTAAATTTAAAAGGACAAAGAAAAACTGTCACTATTTGCAGGTGACATGGTATTATGTATAGAAAACTCTAAAGACTCCATTAGAAAACTATTACAAGTGATAAATTCAGAAACTTTATATTACATAAACTAATACGCAAAATCTGTTCAGTTTCTATACAATAATAATAAATAGTCCCATTTACAATTACATCAAAATATTAAAATACTTAGGAATACATTTAACCAAGGATTTTAAAAATCTGAATAGTGAAAATAAAAGGTATTACTGAAAGAAATTGAGGGAGACAAAAATAAGTTGAAAGATACTCCATGATCATGGATTAGAAGAATCATAGTTAAAATGCCCATATTAACCAATGTAATATACAGATTCAATAAAATCTCTATCAAAATCCCAATGGCATTTTTCAAATAAATAAATAGAACAAATAATCCTAAAAGTTACAAGGATCCACCAAAAACCCTATATAGCTAAAGCAATCTTGAGAAAGAACAAAGCTGGAGGCATCATGCTCCCTGATTTCAGATTACTTTCAAAGCTATGGTAATTAAACAGAGTGATAGTGGCATAAGACCAGACACACAGGTCAATGGAACTGAATAGGAAGCCCACAAATAGACCCACGCATATCATTAATTTACAACAAAGCAGGAAGAATATTCAATGGGAAAAGGATAGTCTCTTCAATAAATGTTATAAGGAAAACAGGACAGCCACATGTAAAAGAATGACAATGAACTATTATCTTCTATCATCTTCTATCATACACAAAAATGAACTCAAAATATTAAAAACTTGAACATAAGACATGAAACCCTAAAACCTCTAGAAGAAAGCATAGTGGTAAGCTCCTTGACATAAGTCACAGTGATAATTTTTTAAAAATCTGACACCAAAACCAAAAGCAACAAAAGAAACAATTGAGATTACATCAAACTAAAAAGTTTCTATGCAGCAAAGGAAACCATCAAAAGAATAAAAAAGCAACCTACTGAATATTTGTAAATTATGTATCTCATAGGAAACTGACATCAAAAATATATAAAGAATTTATATATCTCAAAAGCAAAAAGAAAAACAAAAATAAACAATCTAATTAAAAAGTAGGTAGTAGACCCAAATAGACATTTTTCCAAGGAAGACATACAATGTACCAACAGACACATGAAAAGATGCTCTACAACATTCATCATCAAGTAAATATAAATCAAAATTACAATGATATTTCACTCCATATCTGTTAGAATGGTTAGTATCAAAAAGACTAAAAATAACAAGTCTTGGTGAAAATGTGGAGTAAAAAGAACCCTTGAGCACTTGATGGGAATATTCACTGGTGCAGCCACTATGGAAAATAGTATGGTGGTTCCTCAAAAATTAATAATAAAACTATCATATGATCCAGCAATTCCATTTGGGTATTTATCCAAAGAAAACAAGAATGCTAATTTTTTGGAAAGGTATATGTACCCCTATGTTTATTGTGGCATTATTTGTAACAATCAAGATATGGAAACAACCTAAGTGTCCAAAGACAGACAGATAGTGAGAAATACATCTATCTCATATATGTATATCAATATACACATATATCAATATACATGTTGAGATATATAAATTCTCTCTTTCTAAATATATATAATGACATATTATTCAGTCATAATAAAGAATAAAATCTTGACATTTGTGAAAACATGGAGGGAGCATGAGGCTATTATGGTATAAAATAAGTCAGAAGAAGTAATACTGTGTGATTTCTCTTATATGAGAAAAATATACATACATGTATATGTGTATACATATTTGTGTGTGTGTGTGTGTGTGTGTGTGTGTGTGTGTGTGTGTGTATACAGACACAAGCTAGTAGATACAGAAAACAGATTGGTGGCTACCAAAGGGATTGTGTTTTGGGAGAAGTAGATTGTTTTGGTATTTGTTTTTTTAGTTTAAGTAAATTGAATTTTAATAGTCATTGACATGTAGAGAATTTTCCATTATCATTTTATTAAGAAATATATAATAGAGAATGGTTGTCATTAATATTTGAAAACAAACTGTACTTCTATAATATCAAAGTAGCTCCACAGATTTCACACTTGCAGGAATAAGTAGTTAGTAAAATAATGTCATTTTCAAGGTCATGAGTTTATTACTCAGACTCTTTGACTCATGTAACTTTGTTATTATCTTGTTGGATGGTTTTGGAGAGATCATTTAATCTCTCTATGATTCAATTTCTCTATCTCAGAAATGTCTTGGTTGGTGGCATGGGGCTAGGGAAAGATTTGAAAAGATGATCATTCATATTTCTCCCAGCTCTATAATTTTATTATTCTATTTCATGTTCTCCTTTCTCTCCTCCCAATGTTCTAAGACATAGATAGGCAATTATTCAAAACTGAGGGGATGATCTTCTAGGAAAATAATCAGACAACATTAAAGGCTAAGAATTTGAAACAAGAAAACTTTTTTCTTAATTCATCTTAAATGTTTTTAAAGTCCTCACAATGTTTAAATATATTTGTTTTCATATATATGGTATTCAATTGAACAAAAGGAAATCTGTTTCAATGCTGGAGTAAAAAAATAGCTCTTGTCCTTATTAATATGTCTGTTAACTCTATTCATCTTCTGAGGGACAGGATTTGCAATTGCCCTGCACTGGGACCCCAACTATAAAGTGTTTATTTCTCTGCTACACAAATTGTACTACACTACATCAGCATCATTTTTCTCTCTGAAAAAGCTCCATTTCATTTAATATTATGCTGATGCTACTGAGTTATATCATTTAAATCTACAAAACATTTGCTCTGTGATCAGGACGGGACATACTAGGACTGGCCCCTGAACTGATAACATGGGATGAGGATCCTTTCTGGTATTCAAGATTCAAGAGTAGATTATTTTCTATCAGTCCGATAAAACTAATACATTAAATACAAAAATGTGTGATAGAAAATCACAATAGATAATGGAGCATACACCAAAATATGACCATTATGATTTTCCCCTTTTGTACTGTTTTAGCTTCGTTGAAACTAAAGAGCAGAAATTTAGATACTCTCTTATGTGTAGGCAGTTTACTTGGGTAAGTGATTCCCAAGAAACTAGAATGGAGATAGAGGGGGATAGGAAGTATGAAATAGGAAGGGGGAAAACTAATCCCAGGGTGTGTAGTTGAGTTGGTGACTAATGTGAGCAGATAGAAGTCAACTTATTGGGGACCCTCTGAGGAAATGTGTAGAAGACCACTCAGACTTTCTGCCCAAGACATAACACAGAGAAACATGTTACCATTTGCTTCTGTCCATATTGATCAAGACTTAAGTCAAGTATATAGCAGAGTCCCATTAGCCTCAAAGGGTCGCCCTAAGAAAAGTAGCCATTTAGCTCCAAATCAGAAAACACAATTTTGGGTACAGCTGAGGTGAGTAGTCAGGCTACATTTTTACATTTTTTTTTTTTTTTTTTTTTTTTACAAATAGTTCATTGTCAATTTGGTTTCATTATAACACCCAGTGCTCATCCCCACAAGTGCCCTCCTCCATGCCCATCCCCTCTCCCCCCTGACATCCATCAGTCCTCAGTTTGTTTCTCAGTATTCAAGACTCTCTCATGGTTTGCCTCTCTCCCTTTCCCCCACCATTTCCCCCCTACTTCTCCCCCATGGTCCTCAGTTAAGTTCGTCCTAATCCTCCCATACGTGCAAACATATGATATTTGTCCTTCTCTGCCTGACTTATTTTGCTCAGCATAACATCCTCAAGGTCCATCCATGTTGCTACACATGGTCAGATTTCATTGTTTCTCATTGCCATGTAGTATTCCATGGTATAGATAAACCACATCTTCTTGATCCATTCGTCCATTGATGGACACTTAGGCTCTTTCCATGTTTTAGCTATTGTGGAGAGTGCTGCTATGAACATTGGGGTCCATGTGCTCCTATGCCTCAGCATTTCTGTATCCCTTGGGTAAATTCCTAGCAGTGCTATTGCTGGGTCATAGGGGAGTTCCATTGTTAGTTTCCTGAGGAACCACCACACTGTTTTCCAAAGGGGCTGCACCAGTTTGCATTCCCACCAACAGTGTAGGAGGGTGCCCGTTTCTCCACATCCTCGCCAGCATCTAGAGTTCTCTGATTTGCGCATTTTAGCCACTCTGACTGGCGTGAGGTGGTATCTCAGTGTGGTTTTGATTTGCATTTCCCTGATGAGGAGGGATGCTGACCATCATTTCATGTGTCTGTTGGCCATCTGGATATCCTCTTTGGAGAAGTGTCTGTTCATATCTTCTGCCCATTTCTTCAATGGGTTGTTTGTTTCTTGGGTGTTGAGTTTGGTGAGTTCCTTATAGATTTTGGATATTAACCCTTTATCTGATATGTCATTTGCAACTATCTTTTCCCATTCCGTTGGTTGCCTATTAGTTTTGTGGGTTGTTTCCTTTGCTCAGGCTACATCTCTTTTACAGCTGACACAGCAGTAATGAATAAAGGAAAAAAAGTAGATTAGGAGAATGAAGGTAGGCATAAAAGATGTGTGACACTCATATTAAAATTTACTCTCTGTCCATGATGTAAACATACCTGTGGTGACAATGTTTATATATTTAAGCAATGTAAAAATAATATAAAACCTGAATCATAGGCTTTTGTGATGCTCCCAAGTCTAACTCCATAGAAAGGACTTTTATTTATTCTTTAATTAATTAATATATTTTTTTGAAAGAGAGAGAGGGCACATAAGAGAGGGAGGGGCAAAAGGAGAGGGAGGGAATCTTAAGCAGGCTCCATGCCCAGTGCAAAGCCCAATTCGATGGTTAGTCTCACAACCATGAGATCATGAACTGAGCTAAAATCAGGAGTCAGATGTCTAACAGACTGAGCGGTCCAGGTACCCCTAGAAGAGATATTTTTTTTTTTTTTGGTAATGTTTATTTATTTATTTGAGAGAGAGAGAAAGGGAGGGGCAGAGAGAGCATCTCAAACAGGTTTTCCACTGTCAGTACAGAGTCTGACGTGGGCTTATCTCACAAGCCATCACATCATGAACTGAGCCAAAATCAAGAATCAAATGCTTAGCTGACTGAGTTACCCAGGCACTTCTAGAAGAGACATTTTTAAATAAAATCTTGTATGTCAGCATCCTAAATTAAGAAAGTTATAACACAGGATGTTTGTTTTAATAAGATAAAGAAAAATAAATAATGCAATAGTGAAGAAATATCAAGTGTTTCAATCAGTGGTTCTCAATCTTAGCTACACAGTGTAATCATGCAGAGAGCTTTAAAAACTACAGATGCCCACTCCCACAGTCAGTTTCTGATATTGGTCTGGGGTAAGGCCAGGACACGAGAATTTTTAAAGTTCCCCAGGTGATTCTAATGTGCAGGCAAAGTTGAGGAACACTGTCTAAAGTACAAGTTAAAAATCAAGACCGTTTTAAGTAACTAAGTAGGATTTAGAATCTGTTATTTCCCTTCAAATACAAATATTTAGACCATATTTTTCAGCTGAGAAGGTCTGGACTTATTGTTTTAGATTTCCACAGAAGTTTCCAATATGACACTCACAACATCATCACCCTTTGAAACTGCTCAAAAGTATACTGGTAGTTATTCACTTTATATTCACAGGGACTTGCAGGTAACCAAAGGATCAATTTACTTTTTAAAAGTGTTCTTTGAAGATACAGCTCTGTAATGACTGACTGAATAAATAAATTGATAATAAATGCAATCTGCTACTGGATGTTTGCCCCCCAAATTAAGCATTACTAAGTAAGCTGGGGGTCATTAGAATGTTGAAAGAGTAAAAACAAAAACAAAAACAAACATAAAGAAACAAAAACACTGATAAAAGAATATTTCTACTAGTTGTTTGACTGTCATGACTTTTCAGCTTCAGGCAAAAACACTGACAAAAGAATATTTCTACTAGTTGTTTGACTGTCACGACTTTTTAGCTTCAGGCTACCTTTCTTAGGTACAAAGTAGGCACTACTGCCATGACTTCCTAATTTTTATTTTAAACTATATTGCATACTTTGACTTGACCATCTCTTTAAAAGAAGCTAGAGCCTTGCTGGGATGTTTTTACAAAGCACAATCTGGGGTATGCCAGTTTTCTCATGTTATCACCAGAAATGTCTTGAAATACAAAATACAATCAATGGCATCCAATATTTGCTTGATAGTTACAAATAATATTTTATAATAAGAATAAAACATGCTTTTGCCATTTTTTCAAGCAAAGAGGAAAAAAGAATAAAATCTATTTCTCTTGATCAACTGGAAAAGAAAATAACCAATGTAATATGATAAGCTATTTAGTGCCTTCACATGACTCTGCTTGGATTTCCATTTCTCAAAATTTCAAAACACACTGAAATACTATTAATGATAAAACTATGCAAAGCTTATCAGGATTTTGCTGAGCAATTAAGTTCATCATTGTGAACATCTGCCACCATATACAAGACTCAATTTTCTTCTAAACTGGTCTTCATCACATAACTGAGTTTACTCTTTCAACTAGATTATCTGAACTTAGATGTTTAATTTTTTTTAAAGGAAGACCTCTAATCAACCTGCTCTGAAAAATTCTACTTAGCAGCAAGGCATTTAATTATCTTGCTCACCTTTTGTTCAGCTGCTTTGCAAATAATGACATGAAACATTCTGTCTTTTTACTTCCAAGCTTTTCTTCTTCCTGATTAGATTGTACTTAAATAGCATCATGTTCCTTCAAGTTCCTCCAGGTTGAGGGATTTTCTTTAATCACCTGAAACCTGCTGGTCTGCCTCTTTAGCGTTCTGAGATAGCTCATTCAACAAGCTTAAATCAACAATACAACTACTTACTCCTAACAGGTTGAGTACATTAATTCTCATCTTCTCATCTCTTTATCAAGCTTTTATATTAATTCAAGTATACAAAGATATGCAAAGTGGATTTTGAAATCCAAAATGATTGCAATACATTAGAGAGAGCTTTTCCTTCACACTTAATATACCTGCATAAAAAGAAAACATTAATATAATCAAATTGTACATCTATAAGAAAAACTAAGATTTTGGGGCGCCTGGGTGGCTTAGTCGGTTAAGCGTCCGACTTTCACTTAGGTCGTGATCTAGCGGTTCGTGGGTTCGAGCCCCGCATCGGGCTCTGTGCTGACTGCCAGCTCAGAGCCTGGAGCCTGTTTCAGAGTCTGTGTCTCCCTCTCTCTCTGACCCTCCCCTGCTCACGCTCTCTCTCTCTCTCTCTCTCTCCTAGAAATAAATAAAACATTAAAAACATAAAAAAAAAGAAAAACTAAGATTTTATTAAAAATAAAGTATCATAGATAAAAAAAGTATTAATCAAATATTACAATGTTTGAAAAGCTCAAAGAGCCAGTATTAAACATGTATTTTTAATCTGATTATAAAGTATCATTTACATCAATCAAGAAAAGATTGGTTATCCTGAACTGCATACAGTTGGTGCCTGCTGAGGGAGGAAGATGTGTTGTCTTCAATATATGCAGATATGGGAATGAAAAGGGGATGAAATAGTAAAATAAACAGGGTTAGAACTTCAAGCCAGCAGCAGTTTCAACTCCAAAAAATTTACAAAGACTTTCAAGAAACGTGGGAAGGAAAACATTCAAGCTCAAGAATACTTAGAGAAGAGAAAAAGGAATTTAAAAAAAGCTGAAAAACCTGTAAACCAGAGCCACACATCCCTGTAAAATTGTAAAGCTGTAGAAAAGTAAATTAATATTCACAAAGTCATATCTAACTTAGTTTTCAATGAATTTACCTTCAACTGATACAAACTGCTTGTTTTATTCAGAAACATCTGAGCACTTAAAACATAAATCAAACTGCTTGTAACTAAATACACCTGATATTTGGTTCTAATATTATCAAAGTCTTGGATATTCTGAATAAAGACAAAAGCATTTATAATTAGATGCACTGTTTTTGAAACTATACAACAATTTAAAAGGCAGAATGGGGTTTCTACATTACTTTTTATTAGAAAGCAAAGTAAGCATTTGACTCAACAAGATTTCTTAAGGAAGAAATGACATTTAATCAAAGAATACATTTCTAAGGGTGTCTGGGTGGTTCAGTTGGTTGAACATCTGACTTGATTTTGGCTCAGATTATGCTGTCACAGTTCCTGGGATCGAACCCCACATGGGGCTCCGTGCTGATCCTGTGCAGAGCCTGCTCAGGATTTTTGCTACCTGCTCCTCTCCCACTTGAACTCACTCTCTCTCACTTTCTCAAAATAAATAAATAAATATTTAATCAAAGAATACATTTCTAGGGGCTCCTGGGTGGCTCAGTCGGTTAAGCATCTGATTTGGGCTCAGGTCATGATCTCAGGTTCCTGGGTTTGAGCCCTGCATCTGGCTCTGTGCTGACAGCTAGCTCAGAGCCTGGAGCCTGCTTTGGATTCTGTATCTCCCTCTCTGACCCTCCCCTGCCCACTCTGTCTCTCTCTCTTTCAGAAATAAATAAAAAGCATTAAATTAAAAAAAAACAAATAATACATTTCTAAAAGGCAGTCATTTGAATAAATATCACTGATTATAAATCCCTATAGTAAATATAATGCTAAAATCCCTGCCTCCAATTTTTAAAATAAATTAAATATACACATGATTTTTTCTCTTAAAGTACATAGCTTCCATAACAAACTGCCTTATCCATGGATTATTTTTTATAGTTTTATAGTTTCTAAGTAAATTAAGAAATTCATCAGAAATGTTTTATCAATTAAATAAAAGAATACTAACAGAAATATTACAAATTGTGTAAAGCACAAAAGTTGAATATTTTAAAAAATCTCACTATCACTTTATTAAAAAATTATGTAATGTGTAAAGACAAATCATGAGAGAATCTCAAAAATGTGATAAAAATAAAAGCATTTAAAATAGATCCTATTTGATATTTCTATCATATATTTAAATCTGCAATAGCTTTTTTCTCAATCTGTGAAAAGAAAAGCTGTTATTTTATATAAGCATTGTATATATGCATATATATATAGCTACTTTTTTGACTTTGAATAATTAATTATCTTCCATCTCATAAGAGTTTTTCAAATTCCATGCTATTTTCTGAATATGTAATTTTTTTTTTTTTTTATTTCTAGGAGAGAGAGAGAGAGACAGCGTGAGCAGGGGAGGGTCAGAGAGAGAGGAAGTCACAGACTCTGAAATAGGCTCCAGGCTCTGAGCTGGCAGTCAGCACAGAGCCCGACGTGGGGCTCGAACCCACGAACTGGGAGATCATGACCTAAGCGAAAGTCGGACGCTTAACCGACTAAGCCACCAGGCGCCCCATGAATATGTAAAATTTTAAAAAGATGGAAAGAGTATAGAAATAACATAAGATTTTATTTCAGAAATCCTAGGTTCTAGATTTAACTGTACAACAAGACTGCTTACAGAAATCAGTTGAGCTACTTAGCCTGATTGTTATCATCTTTAATCAAGGGAACTGGCATCCATTTCCTCTACTTTCCTTTCCAGTTCTATGATTCTAAGTCAGGGGAGGATTTTCCAAAATCTAACTCCAAACTACTCCTTATATAGTTCTAATAACTGAGCCAAAATTCTAAAGGCATAATTGTGAAGTTTAGAATAAAATAAAATCATCATTTCAATCACTTTTAGGTTAAAAGAAAGTTACAGTTTTAATGTACAGTGCTTTACAAGTTCAGTAGAGCAATTCTCAATATAAAATTAGTTATTTATTGATTCATATATATTCACATATTAAATAGGCATTTTCTCCAGGATGAGCATATTATTTTTAAAAACTGCATATTTTGAGATTTCATTAATAGGTTACTTTACACACAACATTTTAAAATTTAGGAACCTAGTTCTACCTCAATAGTCACATCCTGCATGATTTGACCATCTAGTGCCCTTAGGTTTAAGAACATTATCATAAACAGTATCTGATTATTGGTGAAGAGGTATTATTCCATTAAGATTGGGCAGCAGTGTCTATCACTTGAGGATCACACCCAGAAAGAGCTTCAAATTTAGGACTTTTATCTCCAAATGAAGTCATTCATAAAAACAAGTAGAATATTCTAACTGGATCAAAAGAACATGGTGTTTACCAAACATCACAAATTCATAACTACTACTGGATATATTTATAAAGTTGAAGTAACAAACTTTACTTTAAAGATATGTATAGGTAAATCCTGTAGGCAATGCAAGGGAACCAGATTAACATAGAGGAGTATGAGGATCCTGAGCTCACCTCCTTCTGTAGACACAGGAAGGCCACAAATACATAAACAGCCACTCTCTGAGAACAACCTGAAGACTAGGAGAAAGCTCTCCCACAGCTAAAGATATAAAAAAAAGAGCCCAGGAAAAGTAGGAGGGATAGAGGTGTATTTTGGTTGGGACCCACACTTCTAGAGTAGTGATCCACAAGTAGAAGGGCTATCCTAGGCATAGAGGGCTCCCCCCTGAGGAGCAACGGGCTTAAACTTCCACCCTGAGCACAACTCCTACCCAAGGAAATTCTGGGGAAAATAAACTCCCATAACATTTCGCTTTGAAAATTAGCAGGGCTCAACTAGAAGACAGCAGAAAAGTATAGAAAATCGAGACTCCGTTCTTAAACAACCAGCACACAAATTCACTCCCTCTGAGACTCAGCACAGAGGCAGCAATTTGAAAAGTGCCTGAGCCAAACATGAAGGAGACTTACTGACTGATTTTAAGGTATGTGCCAAGAGGCAAAAATCTGTAGGAACTTTCTCTGGAGACAGAAATGCTACTGGGAGCTACTTTTCTTGTCCTCCTTATGCATAACTGGCCCAGTGCTGGATGTTGCCAGTTTTGGGACTCTCCACCTTCCCTGCTATCTCGGCTCACCCAGCCCAGCATTCCCTATACCTTGCCCTGCCCAATCCACCGACTTCCTGCAGGCACATCTCCAAAGCAGTTCACACCCTGCCATACCTAAAGGGCAGCCTCAGCAAGAACCAGCTCCCCGTAAAGCAGCTCATGCCCTGCCACAGTGGGCAGGCAGCCCCAGCCAGACTAACACTCCTCTCTCCCACGAGAGCAGCTACTGAAGTGCCACACCTGGTCCAGCCTTGGCTGGGGGCAGTACCCCCCCGCAAAATAGCTCTTTCCCTGTGCTGGAGAGCCAGACTGCCATACCAGCATGCTCACAATACCTGTGGCCAGGACACACAGCCAACACAGGGGTGCCTAGCCCCATTCACCAGCACCCTATATAGTTATTGTGACCCAGCCACATTAAGGGGGCACATGCAGCCCACACTGGGACAGCTCTGGAACAACTGTTTCTGGTACCAGGAAGGATTGTGTTTTGGGGCTCCACAGGATGCCCTCTGCATAAAACCACTACTGCAGGATCAGGAGATGTATATGATCTAATGCATATAAACACAGAGATTCATACAAAATGAGAATAGAGAGGAATATGTTTCAAATAAAAGATTAAGATGAAATATCAGAAAAAGAACTCAAAGAAATAGAGATAAGCAATCTACTTAATAAAGAGTTCAAAGTAATGGTCATAAAGATACTTA
This sequence comes from Hyaena hyaena, assembly GCF_003009895.1. Lineage (NCBI taxonomy): Eukaryota > Metazoa > Chordata > Mammalia > Carnivora > Hyaenidae > Hyaena > Hyaena hyaena. The sequence goes on along the minus strand of NW_024082114.1, from coordinate 64,459 downwards.
CCAAACTCAAGAGAAGAATGGATGAACCAAAGAAAATATTTAAAAAGAGCTAATTAAAATGCTGAGGCATAGGAGCACATGTACCCCAATGTTCATAGCAGCACTCTCCACAATAGCTAAAACATGGAAAGAGTCTAAGTGTCCATCAACAGACGAATGGATCAAGAAGATGTGGTTTATCTATACCATGGAATACTACATGGCAATGAGAAACAATGAAATCTGGCCATGTGTAGCAACATGGATGGACCTTGAGGGTGTTATGCTGAGCGAAATAAGTCAGGCTGAGAAGGA
>NW_024082114.1:0-63203 GCF_003009895.1 Hyaena hyaena | reverse complement strand
CATCGTATAGATAAACCATATCTTCGATGAAATAGTACATGGCAATGAGAAAGAATGAAATCTGGCCATGTGTAGCAACATGGATGGACCTTGAGGGTGTTATGCTGAGCGAAATAAGTCAGGCAGAGAAGGACAAATATCATATGTTTGCACATACAGGAGGATCAGGAGGAACTTAACGGAAGACCATGGGGGAGAAGACGGGGGGGAAATGGTGGGGGAAAGGGAGAGAGGCAAACCATGAGAGACTCTTGAATGCTGAGAACAAACTGAGGACTGATGGATGTGGGGGGGAGGGGGGAGATGGGCATGGAGGGGGGCACTTGTGGAGATGAGCACTGGGTGTTCTGTGGAAACCAACTTGACAATAAACTATTTGTAAAAAAAAACAAAAAAAAACAAAAAAAACACAAAACTTTAAAAAAATAAAAAAATAAAAATAAAAATAAAAAGAGCTAATTAGAGCTAAAGAATACAATAACCAAAACGAAAATTACACTGGAGGGAATCAACAACAGATTAGATGGTACAGAAGGATAGATCAGTGATCTGGAAGATAGGTTGGTGGGAATCATTCAAGCTAAACAGAAAAAAAAAAAAAAAGAAAAGAAAAATTTAAATGAGGATAATTTAAGGGACATCTGGGACATCGGGTATACTAACATTCAGATTATAGGGGTCCCAGAAATAAAAGAGAAAAAGGCAGAAAACTTACTTGAAAAAACATTATACCTGAAAACTTCCCTAACCTGTAAATGGAAACAGATCTCCAATGCCAGGAAAAGAAAGTCTCAAACAAAATGAGCCCAAAGAGGTCCACACCAAGATATAGTAATTAAAATGTCAAAAATAAAAGATAGAGAATCTTAAAAACAGCAAGAGAAAAGCAACTTGTTACATACAAGAGAACCACCCTGTCAGTTTATTTTTCTTAGCAGAAACTTTGCAGAGTAGAATTGGTGTGGGATGATAGATTCAAAGTGCTAAAAACAAAACAAAACAAAACAAACTACAAGCAAAAATACTTTATCCAGCAAGGTTATCATTCAGAATTAAAGGTGAGATAGAGTTTCCCAGGCAAACAAACACTGAAGAAGTTCATCACTGCTAAACCAGCCTTACAAGAAATGTTAAAGAGACTTCTTTAAGTGGAAAAGAAAGGGCCATGAGTAGATATAAGAAAATTACCCAAAAAATCACTGGTAAAAGCAAACATAGTAGTGGATCAACCACTTATAATGCTAGTATGAAGGATAACAGATAAAAGAAGTCAAATAAACTATATATATAATAATTAGGGGATACATGAAATAAAAAGATGTAAAATATAGGTCAAAAATATAAAATATGGAGGGGGGATAAAAATAAAGTCCTTTCAAAATGTGTTCAAACTTGCACAAACATCAACTTAAAATAGACTGCTATACATAGGGTATAATATCTGGACTTCAGATTAACACAAACCAAAAACCTATAATAGCTACAAAAAAATAAAGAGAAAGGAATCAAACCATAATACCAAAGAAAATTATCAAAACATAAGGGAAGGGAGCAAGACAAGAAGGAAGAAAGAGAGCACTACAAAAACAAACAAAAAATAATTATCAAAATGACAATAAGTACATGTCTATTAGTACTTTAAATATAAGTAGACAAAAGCCATAATCAAAAGACATAGGGTGACTGAATGGATTTTAAAAAAACAAAACAAAAAAAAAACAAGACTCATTATAGGTTGCCTACAAGAGAATCACTTCAGACCTAGAGTAACATAGACTGAAAGTGAAGGGATGAAAAAAGATATCCCATGCAAATGGAAACAATACTCATAGCACACAAAACAGACTTTAAAATGAGGCTTTTACAAGAGCCAACGAATGGCACTACACAATGATGGAGATCAATCCAAGAAGAGGATATAATAATTGTAAATATCAATACACTCAAAATAGGAAAGTAAATACTAAAAAACATAAAGGAAGGAATTGATAGTAATACAATAATAGTAAGGGACTTTAAAATCCCATTTACATCAATGAATATATCATCCAAGCAGAAAATCAATAAAGAAACAGTGCACTTAAAACAACACACTATACCAGATAGACTTAACAAACATACACAGAACATTATAATGAAAACACAACAGAATATACTTTCTTTTCAGGGGCACATGGAACACTCTCCAAGATAGATCATGTTAGGACACAAAACACATTTCAATAAATTCAAAATGAAATTACATCAATCATCTTTTTGACAAAAACAGTATAAAATTAGAAATCAATTACATGGAAAAACTGGGAAAAACACAAACACATTAGAAGCTAAATAGCATGCTAGTCAACAGTGGGTCACTGAAGAAATCAAAGAGGAAATGAAAAAAATACTTTGATACAAATGAAAATGAAAACTCAACATTCCAAAATCCATGGGACATAGCAAAAGCAGTTCTAACAGGAAATATAGGACTATCTCAATAAACATGAAAAATCACAAATAAAAAATATATAACATTACATCTGATGGAAATAGAAAGAGAAAACATAGCCCAAATTTAATAGAAAGAAGGAAATATTGAGTGGAAATAAATTATATAATTTAATTATATAATTAAAAAAAAGAAGAACAGAATAGATACTAAGAGTTGGTATTTGAAAATATAAGCAATATAGATATATCTTTAGCCAACTCATAAAGAAAGAAAAAGAGAGGACCCAAATAAAATCAGAAGTGAAAGAAAAGTTATAACTGACACTATAGGAATACAAAGGATTATAAGAGACTACTACAAATAATTATATACTAGCAAATTGAACAAACTAGAAGTCGTGTTATCATCTCAAAAGATGCAGAAAAAGCATTTGACAAAATTCAAACCTACATTACAATAAAAACTCTTAACAAGGTGGGTATAGAGGAAACATACCTCAACATAATAAAGGCCATATATGGTAAACCTACAGCTAACATCATACCCAAAAGTGAAGCAAAAAGCATTTTCTCTAGGATCAAAAACAAAACGAAGATGCCCATTGGCACCACTTTTATTCAACATGGTACTGGAAGTCCTAGCCAACAACAATAACATAAGAGAAAGAAACAAAAGGCTTCCAAATGGTAAGAAGTAAAACTGTCACTATTGGCAGATGCCACAATACTATATATAGGAAGTTTCAAAGTCTCAACCAACCAATCATTAAAAATAATAAATGAATTCAGTGAAGTTGCAGGATACAAAATTAATATAGAGAAGTTTTTTTGCAGTTTCATACACTTGCACTTTCAAACAATCAGGAGGAGAAATTAAGAAAACAATCTCATGCATAATTACATAAGAAGAATAAAATACCTAGATAAACTGAACCAAGGAGGTAAATGACCTGTACTCTGAAAACTATGAGACATTAGTTAAAGAAATTGAAGAGGACACAAATAAATAGAAAGATATACCACGCTTATGGACTGGAATAAATACTGTAAAATGTCCATACTACCCAAACCAATCAATGAAATCCTTATCAACATAACAATGGCATTTTTCATAGAACTAGAACAAATAATTGTAAAATTTTATGGAATGACAAAAAACTCTGAAAAGACAAAGCAATCTTGAGAAAGTAGTACAAAACTAGAGATATTTTGCTCCCAGATTTCAAACTATACAAAGATAGAGTGGTCCAAACAGTATGATACTAGCAGAGAAACAGACACACAGGTCAATAGAACAGAATAAAGATCCCAGAAATAAATTCATGTTTATATGGCCAATTAATCTATTAGAAAGAAGGCAAAAATAAATAATAGGGAAAAGATAATCCTTTTATAAATGGTACTGTGAAAACTGGACAGCTACATCCAAAAGAAGGAAACTAGACCACATTCTTATACCACATACAAAAATAAACTCAAAATGGATTCAATGCCTAAATGTAAGAACTAAATCCAAGAAATTTCTAAAAGAAAACATAAGCTGTAAACATTGAGCAAACATCTCAGACATTAGTCTCAGCAGTATTTTTATTTGTCTTCTCAAAAACTTTCAAATAGCAATCGTATATAACCCAGTAAATCTACTTCCGGGTATTTATCTGGAAAAAAAAAAAAAAAGAAAAGAATACACTAATTCAAAAAGGTGTATGCATCCCTATGTTCATTGCAGCATTACTTATAATGGCCAAGATACGAAAGCAACTAAAGTGTTAATTGATAGATAATTGGCTAAAAATGTGGTACACACATACACACACACACACACACACATCTTATTACTCAACCATATAAAGGAATGAAATCTTGTCATTTGCAACAACATGGATGGACCTAGACGATTTTATGATAGGTAAAATAAGTAAGAAAAAGGTAAATACCACATGATTCCCCTTATATGTAGAATCTAAGAAACAAAACAAATAAAACATAAAACAAAACCCAGACAGACTCATAAATACAAAGAAAAGACTGGTGGTCTCCAGAGGGGTGAGTGTTGGGATGAGTGAAATAAGTGAATGGGATTAAGACATACAAACCTCCAGTTACAAAATAAATTAAGTCACAGCAACATCAAGTACAGCAAATAGTCAATAATATTGTAATAACTATGTACAGTGACAGATGGTAACTAGACTTATGGTGATCATTACATAATGTATATAAATGTCTAATTACTATGTTTTATGCCTGAAACTCATATAATATTGTGTATCAGCTATACTTTAATGAAAAAAGTAAATCCTGTAATTACCCTGATAATACCCCAGTTACATTGCATTACATTTGTGTTAAAAGCACTAATTTGTCCAATATAAGCCCTTAAAATATAATTCAGTTTTTAATACATCTATTGACCTTCACCATCTTTATAAAATACCAAAAGTTTTGAAAAATGGAGTGGCCATTTTTTTTTTCTATTCTCTTGACCTCTGAGAACCCTTATGTTACAATGTTTGCAAACAGAAAATCACATGTCATTGAGAAGTGTCACATTTAGGTTGACGGTGGGCCTTTTAATTATATCCAAACAAGGCAGAGTCCTATAGAGTCCTTAACTTGAGGCCTCCATGTTTTGCATTGTCTAAATTAATCATCTGGCTCCCAAAAGTAACTTTGTCATTAGCAGTGCTGAGGCATATTGAAAATGGCAGTTACACTTTCAATCCAGTAACAAAGATAAAAAAAAAAATCAAAATAGATTCTGCAAGGGAATTAGTTTCACATAAAGGATCTCTCAGAAGGGCTTCCTTGAATTGGAAGAAAAATCTGTCAGGTGGCAGTGGAGCTTTGTGGCTCCTGCCATCTCATTCCCATTGCTTTTAATCACCCATGAAGGAGGCAGCTCTGTGGCTATTGGCCATCAAATCACATCACAAACTGAACCTGATTCTGCACATTTTTGAAGCCTCCATTTCAAGCAGTGTAAGCCTCTATGTGTCTTCATGAGGATCAAGTAATGCCATTTTTCTTCCCTTTCATAAGTACCAATGTAGGGATAGGGAATCTGAATTAGGAAATCAGCATGCTGACTCCTCTTCCTGATGCATGTTATCTAAAAGATCATGTATCCATGAAAAATTCACTATTCCACAAAACATGTATAAGCTAGGCTCTCCAATTTAATCATGAAGATAGCTGTCTGTAACATATATAGGCATTTTAATAAAAATGAAATTTTCTTCCAATAAGTTCTCTATACTTAATTATAGCATTATAATAATCACTCAACAGGGAGATAAATATTCACCTATGTAATCTTATAACACTATTTTGGCAATAATATGCCTTTTTTTTTTAATGTTTTATTTATTTCTAGGAGAGATAGACAGCGTGAGCAGGGGAGGGTCAGAGAGAGAGGGAGTCACAGACCGAAACAGGCTCCAGGCTCCGAGCTGGCAGTCAGCACAGGGCCCGACGCGGGGCCCGAACCCACGAACCGCGAGATCATGACCTAAGCGAAAGTCGGACGCTTAACCGACTAAGCCACCCAGGCGCCCCAATAATATGCCTTTTTAAAATAAAGTTCACTGACCTATAAAGAACATGTCCTTTTTCAAATTACATTTAAAATATTCCTTATTCAAAATAACACTTAAATACTGGGAATTATAATTTTTCCTGCATTCATAATGTATTCTAAATAGTGTTTGTAAAAAGTACATACACTGAAATTAATAAATTATTTTCTTATTTGACAGAAGATTATTTAGAATCTATGAATACTCACTGAAATTCAATAGATCAAAATATAATGAAACATGGGCTAAATACAGTTTGAGTTTCTGACATCATTTTTTAAGTGTAGTCCAGAAACCTCTAAGCCTTCCCTAGGCTTTTTCAAGGAGTTCACAAGGTCAAAGCCGTTTTTTATAATTATGCTAAGACATTATTTGACTATTAATTCTCATTCCTCAAGAGTCTACAGTGGAGTTTTCCAGAGGCTACATGATGTATCATATCATAACAGGTTGATGCAAAAACAGAATTCAGCTGTCTTCTATTAGCCAGATGTTAAATGTAAATATTTTTTGCAAAAATGTAAAGTGATGCCACTCTTACTATATTTTTTATTTGAAAAATATAGTTATATTTCATTTAAAATATATCAATATCAATGGGTTTATATTTATTATTTATATAATAGGTTTATTATTTGAAAGTGATTACTAAATATTTACATTTCAGTAAACATTGTTATATATAACACACTATGCAAAATTCTTTGGGATGCTCAACCATTTTCAAGAGTGGTCCAAAGATACCAAAGATACCAAAAACATGTGAATGGCTGTTTACAACATGTGATGCATTATATATATTTTGCAGGACATTTTACAATTTATATATTTAATTAATCTATCACTTCCTAAAGTGACTAAACTGACTAAACATCCTCATATATATCATTCATTTGCCTTCGAGCAGCAGTGAGCAAATAAACAGAGACTTGTTCAAGAAACCCCAGACTGTGAGGGCCCTGTCAAGGCAAGGCCCTACCTTGCCACCAAGGTAAAGAGGTTCAGATCACTGCCTGTCTCTCCATTTAGTCTCTATAGGCTTTAGCCTATATTTGATGAATGAATGAAGCTGAGACAGGAGGGTAGACAGGAGGCTATAGAGATGCAGTTGAGGGTTCAATGGAACAAGACCAGGTAACATTCTGGATGGGTCACTAAAAAACAAAGAGACAGACAGACAGATGGAGAGGGAGGGAAAGGAAAGGAAAAGAGAGGAGAGGAGAGGAGAGGAGAGGAGAGGAGAGGAGAGGACAGGACAGGAAAGGAAAGGAAGGAAAAGAAAAAAGAGAAGAGAAGAAGAGAAAAGAAAAGAAAAAGTAGAAGTTCAGGTAAGAGGTCTCCACTCTGAGCCAAAGGAGCAATGAAAGCAGAAACAAGACAGAGTTTGAGCCAGTACTGGAATGACAGCCTTGGGAATAACCCATGTTCTCAGAGACACTGCCACCTGAATAATAACATTTCATTATATCCTTTATGGAACCCAGAAAGTACCAGGAAGGTCAGTTCTTCATGTCTGAGGTACTTTCTCATGCACTCAGAAAGAATAATGGAGGTAGCACTATATTTTTAGAGAAATAAGCAACAGCTGAGTCTGGATGTATGGTATGTCCATGGCTATAAAAGGCCATTCCTCTAGACCTTGGGAATCTTCCTTTGAGGCCTTGCTCCTCCAGTGGGCTGAGGCAAAGATAAATTTTGGGTGGATTTAGCTACTACCCACACATGTTTTAGATAAACTGGAAAAGACCTAGTTTCTCAACTGGTATCATTGTTTGGAATATTTTTCAACAAATTGTTCTGTTGTGAGGTATGGAACACACAAGGATAACAATACAGTAATAAGAATTCTCTAGGACTCAGGATGAAGGAAAAGAAGAGAGAACACCTGAATGAAGTAGCTAGTAGCTGAAAAAGTCTCCTTGTGCTGAGGTGAGGCCTAATCCATCCCTTTATCCATAACCTTCTTAACTCAAAAGGTCTTGTTTATTATAAAATTTGTGTAAGATGTGTATGAATTTCTATCTAATGCCTGTTCCTTATACAACTGTGAACATGACTGGGGTAGAAACCATTTGTTAAACATTGCTGGCTAATATATAACAACAAATATTTATTTAATAAATATGGAATGACTAAATGAATGAGTGAATGAATCCCCCAGCTCCAGGAAGAAGGGCAATGAAAGTGTTACCATGATAAACCAGGGTTAATTATACCCTAGTAATTGTTATTTATTTAAGTTCTCTTGTATGTGAAGATAACTCATTAAACTTAATTCTGTACTACAATGAGTTTTAGAGCAAAGTTCCAGACTCAGGGTTTCTGGTGACTTTTTCCCTCAGCTTTACTAAAGCACAACTGACAAATAAAATTGCAACATATTTAAAGTGTACAACATGATGATTTGATATGCATGAACATTGTGAAACAATTCCCCCAGTGAGTTAATTAACACATCCTTCACGTCATATATTTACTTTTTTCTGTTCTCCTTTGGTGAGAGAATACTTAAGTTTTATTATTCTCTTAGCAAGTTTCAAGTATTTAATATAATGTTATATACTAGTCATCATATTATATCCTCAGACCTTAATCATCTGATGACTGAAATGTGTATCCCTTTTAACAACCTCTCCCTATTCCTTCACCTCAGTGTGTGTGTGTGTGTGTGTGTGTGTGTGTGTGTGTGTGTGTGTGTGTACGTATGTATGTTTGTAACCTTTTCTTTATCAATGCATCTGTCATGGACACTTAGGTTGTTTCTGTACCTTGTCTATAGATAATAATGCTATGAACATGGGAGCATAGATTTCTCTTGAGATAATGATTTCATTTCCTTTGGGTATATACCCAAAGTGGAATAAGGTGGAATTTCTGGGTCATATGGTGGTCTATTTTTAATTTCTTGAGGGACTCATAAAGTTTTCCATAGTTGCTGTACCACTTTACATTTGACCTACAGTGTACAAGGGTTCCCTTCCCTCCACATCCTTGCCAGCATATGTTATCTCTTGTCTTTTTGGTAATAGACATCCTTTCAGATATAAAGTGATAATTCATTATGGTTTTGATTTGTATTTTGCTTGTGATTAGTGATGCTGAGCGCATTTTTATGCACCTATTGGCCATTTGTATGCCCCTTTGGAAAAATGTCTATTTAGGCCCTTTGATCATTTTTTAATTGTTTTTTTTTTTTTTTTACTACTGAGTTATATGAGTTCTCTGTATGTTTTGGATATTAACCTCTTATAGAATATAGGATTTGCAAAGATTTTCTCTCATTCTATAGTCTGACTTCACTTTGTTGACGATTTCCTTTGCTGTGCAGAAGCTTTTTAGTTTGATGTACTCCTAGTTGCTTATTTTTGCTTTTGTTCCCTTTGCCTTTGATGTCAAATCAAAAAAAAAAAAAAAAAAAGTCATTTCCAAGACCAATGTCAATGAACATATGTACTTTGTTTTCTTGAATTTTACAGTTTCAGGTGTTATGTTCAAGTCTTTAATTCACTTTGAGTTGATTTTTGTGTATGGGATAATTTTAGGGTCCAGTTTCATTCTTTTTCCCTGTGGCTTTCCTCTGGTGATCTTTAATAATAATCTGACAGGAATTAGAGCAGCTTCTAGAATGTACACCTATTTTCAAAGTTCTTTCAGTATTCTTGCTTTAGCAACTTATTTACTTAAGAAATATTTAGTAAGTACTAGTTATTTGCCAGATATAGTTCCAGGAATTTGAACATTATATTGAATTAGACAGACAAAAATCTCTGTCCCTATCAGATTCACTTTCTAGTAAACAAACAATATATAAAATGATATCTAATACTAGGAACTCAAAATAGATCCATATAGCCTTAGATATTATAATCCATTTTTATATGAGGAAAGTAAGGATTAGAGGGGTTATGTGATCTGGTTCAAGGACTAAGTTTATCAAGGACAGAAACAGAAGTCAAATATGGTCTTATGATACCAAATCCTATGTTAAACCATCTGGCTATCCTACCTCCATATCACACACTGAACATGATGATAGACAGACAGACAGATCGATGATAGATAGATAGATAGATAGATAGATAGATAGATAGACAGATAATTCATGATGCCTAAGGATACTACACAGAGAACACTTTAACTATTCTCCACTTTTCTTAGGCCAGCATATTCTAAACTCGGTGCATGAAAAAATAACTGATAAAAACTGGAAACAAATTCCAATTCACATAAAATTCATAAATAATTTTAAACTTTTTATTGGAGAGTAATATACATAAATAAAAGGGCACTTATCATAAATATACAGCTCAATGATTTTTCATGAGCTGAACACACCTTCTAAGCATAAAAAAAAAAAGCCAGAACATTACTACCTTCCTCAGAACCTTCTCATGCCCCCTGCATTACTATACAATCCCCAAGAATAATCAGTGGCCTGATTTCTAACAGCAGAGATTAGTTTTGCCTATTTAGGAGGTTTGAATAAATTGAATCAATACAGTACATACTCTTTTGCATCTGACTTCTTTCTCTCAATATTGTCTGTGAGATTCAACCATATTATTGTGTGTAATTATACATTCTCATTCAATTTACTTATCATCTCCACACTACTGATTGGCATTAGAGTAATTCCTATTTGAGGACATTATGGATAGTGCTGCTATGAAGATTCTTATGCAGTCTTTTGGTGATTGTTTTATACATTTTTCTTGAGTGTATTTAGTGGCACTGCTGAGTCATAGGGTAGATATATGTTTAGCCTTAGTAAACACTGTCAAATAGTTTTCCAAAGTGTTTGTAATAACTCTTGCCAGCAGAATCCCAATGACTCCAGGCTGTAAGTATTTCAACTAGATGTCAAAATTCCTTCCAAAATGGACACCAATTTATCTCTATGATAATCTCATTAACTTGTTTTAAGAAAAATTCAGATATGACCTTCCTAAATTAAAAAATAGAAATAATATAAGTATATATAGTATATATAAAAAATAAGGTGTTAGTCAAGCAAAGTTTCTAGGCAAATAAATTATTTTATTTTTCTTATTTAGAAAAAGAGCCCATGAGGGGTGCCTGGGTGGCTCAGCCAGTTAGGCATCAGACTTCAGCTCAGGACATGATCTTGCAGTTTGTGAGTTCGAGCCCCATGTCGGGCTCTGTGCTGACAGCTCAGAGCCTGGAGCCTGCTTCCCATTCTGTGTCTCCCTTTCTCTTTGCCTCTCCCCTACTCTGCTGTGTCTCTGTCTCTCAAAAATGAATAAACTTAAAAAAAATAAAGAAGAAAAAAGAAAAAGAGCCCATGATTACAATTCCCAAGGACTAGTGATTCTACATTGTAATAAGCTAAACCCATTTTTGACAACTTCTCTGCCTTTTGATTTTAACAGAATGCCTGTCAAAGAACCTTGAGCCACCAAACACTTATCTACATTATAATTCTGAAGAATGAAACATCAAAACTGCATAAAGCCCTGTACCATTTGGAACATGAATCTTTTTTGCCCCCAGACCTCAAATTAGAGCCCATTAAATGACAGGAACCAAATGATACCTCTGAAACCACGAACATAATAGATAATAAACCTTAAGACTGGCAAAATAGGTTACTGTTTTATTAAAGGTGATGTAAATATAAAAAGAAACAATGCTCTCCAGGTTAACTTCTAACAAGTATTATTATAAAACAGTGCTAAACAATAATAGCAATAATAATAAAAGCAGTGCTAAAAGTAACTTCAATCATCTGGACTTCATGACTTCCCTAATGCTCACTAAGCAGTACATTCATAGATACTATGAAATTGCCCCTAAGAAGGAAATGAGACACACTGTCCATCTCCTAAGGCTTTAACATTCATTAGACAGTTAATAATAACCAATGTAGGATAACCAACCCAGCCATAAAGGGGAAAACTAAACCAAATATATCTATGTGGCCACTGTATTATTTTTTTCAGGACCTAGTTCCTCAAAGTATACTGAAACTAGCTGCTTCAAAATTTGAGTACCTTTTAAAGTACTTAATGAAAAATGCATATAAGTCTCATCAGACTTAACAATTCAGAATCCTTGGGGTGAGATCAAGAAGTCTGTGTTTTTAACAAATGCTTAAAGCAAAGTTTGAGAATCACTCTTCAAATCAGAATTAGGGATAGGTGGGAAGATTGGGGTAGAGGAAGGAAAACAGGAAAAAAGCAGCCTATAACATTTTTTTTAAAAAATATTTTATTTATTTCTAGGAGAGAGAGAGAGAGAGACAGCATGAGCAGGGGAGGGTCAGAGAGAGAGGGAGCCACAGACTCTGAAACAGGCTCCAGGCTCTGAGCTGGCACTCAGCACAGAGCCCGACACGGGGCTCGAACCCACGAACCGCGAGATCATGACCTAAGCGAAAGTCGGACGCTTAACCGACTAAGCCACCCAGGCGCCCCAGCTTATAACATTTTTAGCTGTTAGAAATAAAAATGAATCAATCTATTAGAATCTTCTAAGTTGTGTTTAAAAATAAAGATACCTGACCCCATCTTAAACATACTAAACCAGAATTTCCCAGAGGATGCGGAGTCTGTATTTTTGACAAGTGTCCTTAAGTGATTCTAAAGATTAGGACTGTTTTAAACACTGTGATAACAGTTTTGCACTCTATTCAAACAATAAGCTTTGGCCACTTAGAGAGTTTAGAACTTTGGCTCACATTTTCATAGGCTTTAAACATATATCTCTTTCTTAGGACAGTTTTAAACACTGTGGTAACTGTTGTGAATTCTGTTCAAACAATAAGCTTTGGTCACTTGGAGAGTTTAAAGTTTTGACTCAAATTTTCATAAACTTTTAACACATATCTCTTTCTTTATGTCTTGACATGGTTGAAGAAAACAAAATACACTCTTATTCTGTTAATCTTCTTCATTGTTACAGCATAGCTGTTTTATTAAATTATTTTTTATAGTTTATTTTTGAGACAGGGAGAGACAGAGCATGAGCGGGGGAGGGACGGAGAGAGAGGGAGACACAGAATTGGAAACATGCTCCAGGCTCTGAGCTGCCAGCACAGAACGGATGCGGGGCTCAAACCCATGAACCACAACATCATGACCTGAGCCAAAGTCAGACACTTAACCAACTGAGCCACCTAGGCACCCCAACTATAGCTGTTTTTTTGGTTCATTCTTTTCATTGTTTTTTATTGAAGTATATAAATATTCATAAAATTGCAAAAGTCACAAATGAACATATTTAGGTAGCAACCAGCACTCAGGTCATGAAACTGAGTACCAGAACTCCAGAAGTCCCACATGTGCCCCCTTCTTGTCACTACCCTGCAATGTTAACCATCATCCTAACTTTGAACACTACTGATTAAGTTAACCATACTTTTCAAGTTTAAATACACTGAATAATATGAGATATACTCATTGGTTTCCAGTTTCTCTCATTCAACATTGAACTTGTAAAATGTGTCCATGGTATTGAGGGTACTTGTGGTTGGCTCATTCCTTTGCTATATTATTCTTTCATAAAAATGTGCCAGGATTGATTCATCCGTTCTTCTGTTGATTAATTCCACTTTTGGACTAATACTAATAGTGATCCTATAAACATTCCTATGTGTGTCTTTGATGAACATATCGATTGGGTGTATACCTGGGAATGGAAGTGGTGAGTCACCAGGTAGGTATATGTTTAGCATTAGTTCTACTGCCAGTTTTCCCAAGAGGTGGCACTCTCTCTGGCAGAGAAAAACTTCAGTTGCTCCAATGCCAGGTGTAGCCTTTTTTTTTTCATTTTAACCATTCAGTATGGTTTTTATTTGCATTTCCTATGGCTTGGCTGGTTTCTGAACTACTTTCCTTAATAATGGTATTTAGGATCCAGATTCCTTTGGAGTTGTGCTCCCCAGAGTCTATACTATTCAACCTGACATCTGAGGCTTCTGATCCTAGATGCAACTAACCATATAAAAAATAGTAAATTCACCCTAAAATAAATGTGTCTAACTCCATTTCACTTTTACTTTATAAGCAGAGGCAGAAGCAATCATTTTCAGTGAATTTCAGCCTCCTTAAAAACTGAAAGAAAAAAAGAGATGGAGAGACATAGATGTTGGCAGATTGCTAAACCAAGTCTAAGAGGTAACTTCATCAAGAAAGTTTCATAAAAGTTTCATTAAAACTGGGCTGGAAAGGAGATTGGATTGGCAGGAAGGGATACAAAGTCTTTATTTTTTTTTTATATTGTTCTTCCTGTAGTCTGCAGGCAACCCAATTCATTTTCAGTAATGGCTAAGTATTTATACCGTTTAATAATCAATATACTTATAAAAATAACAATGTAAAATTAAAGATTTATTTTTTTCTTTTTTTAAGGAATGCAATAAAATTATATCATGGAAGGTAAGCTAATAACATTATTCAAAACTCTGGTGTCATTTTTCATTTTCCCTGTATGCTATTTTGTCTCTAAAAATGCAGTGTAGGTTTAGCCAGAAATCTAACTCTTAAAAAGCATTGTGTTAGGAATACCTCAAAGACACAATGGTAGACAAAGAACAGGAAAAGACTGCTGGTTTGAAGGGAATCATGCGTGAATGAGAATTTCTCTTTTTTCTTTTTTAAAGCAAAACAAAATTTCAGATTTACGTGCTGCCAGAATATCTCTCATTAGCACTTCAAAGATAGATTGGAAAAGAGAAAGAACATTTTGTGTACTCCCCTATGGTTTGGTAACCTGAAAGCAGACTGTGGCTGTAGCAGTTTGCAGGGAGGGGACTAATTTGAGAGTGAAGAAAGATGTAGCTAATCCACTCCCTCAGGCAGAAGTTGAAATAGCATTTAGGAAGAGATTTAGAAGGAAAGAAGTCTCTCACATAAAAATATGTATGTTACTTCTCAATAAAAGCCCACATTTTCTGAAAGTTTGTATAATTTTTCCTTGCCTTCTCCCTCCCCCACCCCACAAAGAACCAAGCCAATATTATTTAAAGATTAATTAAATTAGGCAGGGAGAAAGTTCACTAAGATTTATATAATACAAACCCATACAATGATTTTTTTTTTTCTAATTATAAAGATTTCATGTTTGAACAAACACCTTTCTTCTAAGCTGCTGAACATATTCAGAGGTAAATTAAACTATTTGAGTAAGTTAAGCAATTACAACAAATTAGACAACAGCCTCACTTGCTCCTTAAACCACAAAGTCTTCATGAATGCTTTGCAATGACCCACAAATGGAACAATAAGAAGGATGTTAAAAGGTACTGTCAAAGGAACTGAATGCTAAACGATGCAAGCTTTGTCTAAATCCATCCAAATAAAGGTTACAAATTGCCATGTCATGCATTGGGGACCCTTTCTTGTAAAGACCTGGATAATAATGAGATCCTTTGCCCTTCTACAGTGTCAGATCATATCAAATACAAAGGAGCAAACTGTAACCTGAATATATTTATTTCTTAAGTAATCTGTTTATAAAAACCAATAAAAATATTCTTTCATTCTATTATCATGATTTTGCACTAGCAGGTGATATAAGTCATATAAAGTTAACACTAACATATGCTTATTACTCCACCAAGTAGTTTAAAACCCTGAATACCACTCTCTCCCTACTGCATCTCTAATATATGTATATGTTACGCTTTATAACAGTACTTCCTAAACTGCAGAATTTGGCACTTCTAATATATGCCCCAGTATCCAGAAGCCCATGGTAGAGTAATGAGAAATAATGCTTTGTCAGTATTCAATTATAAAATGTATAATCTTTCTCTTCTTCCATATGCTATTTATAATGCAGAGGGAGTGTCTATTATAAAGAGCTTACCAGATAGAATTAGAAGTTTTTATTATAATTCTAACTTGTTTATGTTTGTTATACAAACAATCTGGATTGAACACTTCCTTTCTCATCCAAATGCCTGACATAATATGAATACAAATGTGGTTTATTGAATCTTTTTTTGTTTCTATAGCCAACTACATACAGAAACTTTCAAAAATTGTCGGTCATCTGACAATATGCTTTATAGGCAGGAACAACAATCAGAATAATTAACAACAAGGGCAGCTCAGGCACAGACTAATCAGAATAAACACCCAGCCAATCAATGTGGTCATCATCATAAATAACAAGCATAGCCATGAAAGCATGCTCTGGCTGAAGAGCAACTCTAATAAAACATGTTCTTCTAACACTCATAGTTATTTGATGAACTTCAATGAACTATATAGCAAGACAGACAGACAGACACACACACACACACACACACACCTATAACTTGCTTTTCTTCTTTTTATTGACATTATACCATTGACATTTAGATATTTTCTACAAGCCACCAGATACAGATACAGTTTATTCTTCCTAGAACCATCATATTTCAGAGGACAGATACACCATTTCTCAATTGGTAGATCATTTCTTTATTGATGGGAAATCTACTTTCATTTACCCTAGCAAATAAAATTTCAATACACATCTTGTATACATTTATCCTTGTGTACTGTTTTCTTGTTTTTAATACTGCAAATAAGTATTGCTAAATCAAAAGATATATATTGTTTCCTTTTAATTGATTATGTGAGATTGTTTTCCAAAAGAGATCACAGCAATTCTTACTACAAGCATTCCAACCTCTACAGGTTCACATATGCTGTGCTGTGGCGAGCGTTCCCTAGAAAATAGTCTTTTAGCGCTGGCCAGCCTGGAGGCAAGGAATTGGACTTCTATATATCACATCATGAGTCATTGCTTGCAGGCCATCCTCAGCAATAAAGCATAATCTTGGGCAAGATAGCTCTCTGATTGAGAAAAACTCTTGAAGAATCAGCTGGGTTTTTGCCCACCTAAATGCTCAGTAGCAAGAAAAACCCCAGTCAAAAGGATAATCTGACCTGATCTTATGTATTTAAAACAATGTATTTCATTGTTGTTTTAATTTGTATTTCTTTAATTACTAACTTAGAAACATACTTTCACGTGTGTATTGGCTGTTTGGAATTTTTCTTCTTTGACATGCTTATTCATACCCTTTGCCCATTTTTCTTTTGGTTGTTAGCTTTCTTCTTATCCTTCTGTAGGAACTTCTTATATATTAGGGAGAGTAAATCTTTATCATGTGAGTTACAAATATTTGCCTCAATCTATCATTTTTATTCCATTTAACTTACCTATTTTGTGTCAAATATATCAGGATCCTGGCAGGAGAGATGACAAACTCAAAGGTTTTAACTGAAAAGAATTAAATAAAAGGGCTATGTCCAGAGAAACAAGCAGGGTGAGATAGTCAATAAAAGTATGTTTCCTAGGGCATAATGTAAGCCAGAGAAAACAGAAAAGAATCTGAGTTGGAAGAGGAAAAATGAAGAATAATCAACATACCGTATAAAACATTTAACTTTCTTTGCAGGCCAATATTACAATTAAAAAAAAAAACCTCTTAAAACATTCCTATTTTTATAATTGTCACAAGCTTTTTATTTATTTTTTATTTTGAAATAATTTAAGACTCAAAAAGTTACAAAAATATAGAGGTCCTATTGACTATTCACCTAGCTTCCTCCAATATAGATAGCCATAATGAACACAACCACAGACCATTATCAAAATTAGAAAATTGACACTAATACAATATTATTCACTCAGGTGCAGATGTTATTTAGACTTCACCAAGTTTTACATGCACTCATTTGTGTGTGTGTGTTTGCATGTGTGTGTGTAACTCTATGAATTTTCATTGCAAGTAGAAATTTGAGTAAATATCACAATCAAGATACAGGCTTGTTCCATCACCACAGAGAAACAGTACTATTTTAATGCTTAACAGTCATATTCTTCTCCAAGCCCTAACTCCTAGCAACTGGTAAAGTCTAATTCACTAGAATTGTGTCACTTTGAGAATATTATACAAATGGAATCATACAATATGTAAATATTCAAAGTTGATTTTTTTTCTCACCATGATGCGAATGAGATCTATCTCAGTAGCTACATGTATTAAAAGTTGTCCTTATTACTGAGTAGTATTTCATTGAATGGATATACCACAGTTTGTTTATCTATTTACCCAATAAAGGACTTTTGGCTTTTTTCCAGTCCTTGGCTATTACAAATAAAGCTGCTTAGAACTGTAATAATAGGTTTTTTGTGAATGTAAGTCTTCATTTCTCTGAGTTAAATGACCAAAAGAGTAATTGCTGGATAATATGGAGGTTTATGTTTAATTTTATAAGAAACTGCTGTTTCCACTTCTGCAGTAGATGAGCTAAATGCAATTTTCTCTATTTCTCTTGCTAAAAACAACTAAGAACCCTAGACATTATGCATAAAAGAAAGGCATTATGTATAAAACAAATACAAAAAGAATTTGAAAAGTGGAATAAAAAAAGGCAAATTAGAAATGACCTCAAGACCCAAAGAATGACAAGAGTATTGAATTCTCTTAGTTTACTCTTTGTACCATGTATCCTAGACTTGGAGCTGAAGTAGTTGGTAACCCAGAAATGCCAATGGCCAGAGAAAGAAAAGTTAAGAAAAGAAAGGAAGGAAGGAAGGAAGGAAGGAAGGAAGGAAGGAAGGAAGGAAGGAAGGAAGTAAGTAAGAAAAAAGAAAGTGAAAGAAAGGGAAATGAAAGGAAAGGAAAGGACAGGAAAAGAAAGAAAGAAAGAAAGCAAGCAAGCAAGCCTATTAAAACCCTGCTGCTAATCAAGACAAAATTTCAGACAATAATTAGTCTATTCCAGCCAAACACAACAGAAAAATAATGTGGCCCTATCCTACTAGAAAAGCCAATTGAGGAGTAGACTTCTACCTTAGCAAGGCTTTACTGAGGCACTCCCAACTCCCTTCCCCACCTAGGGAGGGGTCAGAGAAGACCAATCAGGGAGCTGGAACTTTCTTCCCCTTCAGCTAAGAAAGAGGATTCTATACATACACTATTAATGGAGACCAGCTGGGGAGCCTGAACTCAGACCCAACAGCAAAGAGGAAGCACACTCTTGGGTATGAACAAAGGCCCAGTAGAAACCTGGGTTTCTATTACCTGACAGTAATGAGGCAGTGCCCCACCCACTTCCCCTGCTAGAGCTGGGTCAGAGGAATTCAGTTAAAACAAGAGGTTTAAATAAGATCTGGAGTCTCATAATATGGAAATTCCCAGGTTTCAATAAAAAAAGAAAAAATCACTCACCATACCAAGAACCAGGACAATATCAAACTGAATGAAAAATAAAAATAAATACCAAAATTGAGATGACACAGATGTTATAATTATCTGATAAATATTTTAAAGCAGTCATGGTAAAAATGCTTCAATGAGCAATGAAAAATACACTTGGAACAAGTGAAACAATAGGAAGCCTCAGCAAGGAAGTGGAAGATATAAAGGAGAATCAAACAGAAATTTCTGAACTGCAAAAATGAATAACCACAATGAAAGATCAGGGAATAGGTTCAACACACTATGGAGGGGAGAGAGGAGAGAATCAGTAAACTGGAAGATAGAAAAATAGAACTACCAAGGCCTCCTGGGTGGCTCAGTCAGTTGTGTCTGACTTTGGCTTAGGTCATGATTTTATGATTGGTGAGTTTGAGCTCCGCATCAGGCTCTGTCTTGTCAGCCTGGAGCCTGGAGTCTGCTTCATATTGTGTCTCCCTCTGTCTGTTCCTCACTGCTCATGCTCTCCCTCTCTCTCTCTTTCAAAAATAAATAAACATTAAAAAAAATAAAAAATAAAAAAATAAAAATAGAACTACCAGATCTAAATTTATGTAATCTGAGTTCTTAGAAGATAACAGAAAAGTAAAAAAACAAACAAACAAACAAACAAACAAAACAGAAAAAGAGAAAGAAAGGGAAAAAAGTATTAGAAGAAAAAAAAAGTTTGAGAGTCCTCAAATTTGGCAAGAATCATAAACCTACAGATTCAAGAACCTAAATAAAACCCAAACAGGATAATCTAAAAGAAAAGAAAAAATATCCATGTCATACACATTACAATTAAACACTTGAGGGTGCCTAGATGGCACAATTGATTAAGTGTCCAACTCTTGATTTCAGTTCAGGTCATGATCTCACAGTTTGTGAGATCAAGCCCCATTTTGAGCTCTGCACCAAAAGTGTGGAGCCTACTTGGGATTCTCTCTCCCTCTCTCCTCTCCCCCATTTGCACACACTCTCTCGCTTTCTCAAAAAACAAATAGATAGATAGATAAATAATCTCTTGAAAACTAAAGACAAAAACATTCTTGAAAGCAGCATTAAAAAAACAGAGTAAAAATAGTTCAAATGATAGTGGATTTCTCATTTAAATCAGGGAGGCCAAAAGAAAGTGAAACAATTTAAGTGATAAAATAACTGACCCTTATCTTATATTTAGTGAAAATATTCTTTGAGAATGGTGGAAAATTCAATATATTCTCAGGTTAACAAAAATATGAGACTGTGTCACCAGCATACCTACTCTACAAGGATGGCTAAAGTTCTCTAAACAGAAACTATGAAAGAAAAAATCTTGGAATATCAGCAAGGAAAGTAGAACATGGGAAGAAAAAGTATGGGTAAAGACAATAGAGTTTCCTTCTCCTCATGAGTTTTCTAAATTATATATTATCGTTGAAGTAAAAGTTATAACCCTATCTACTACAGTTTTAAATGTATACAGACAAAATATTTAAGATAATGATATTACCAATACAAGAAAGAAAAGGGTTATAAAAGTAAGATATGTGTGTGTGTGTATCATGAACATACAAACATTCATACACAAAGTAAAACCTTGATTTGTGAGTAACTTGCTCTGTGAATGTTCTGTAAGACAAGCAAACATTTCTAATGAAGTTTAACCTGATAAACAAGCTATGTCTTGCAATACGAGTAGTGCATGTTGCCAAATGTTACACGATAACAAACGAACCAATGGTTCTTCTTTCTCTCCCTCTCTTTCTCTTTCTTTCTCTCTCCATGCAGGATTGTAGATGATTGTCAATGCAATGTCACATTTCTTCAAAACCCTCAAAAGGAGTTAAAAGCAAATGTCATTGGATAGATTCCTTGTTCAAGTTGAACAAAAAGAAGATTCCACTGAGCCAATAGATAGCACTGATTTCATTAGTGATAGTGAAAGTCGTCCTACACAATAACGCTGCTCTCTCTGGTCTCCCTCACACCGACCACAAAGGTTTTCAGAGGTAAGTGCAGGTTAATTTGTTCATTTTTTTCATATTTTATATTTTCTTTATATTACAGTATTATAATCATTCTTAAATGAATATTTTGGGGCTGTGGAACAAATCTAAGTTTCAGTCATTTCTAATGGGGAAATTCGCTTTGATATACATGTGCTTTGGATTACAAACATGTTTCCAGAACGAATAATGTTCGCAAACCAAGGTTTTACTGTATTCAACACAAATACTAGTGAAGAAGCAAACTGGATTACTCATACATTGTTGGTAGGAATGTAAAATGCTAGTCACATTGGAAATTTTCTTGCAGTTTCTTAAAAAGGTAAACACAACTACCATATGATCCAGGAACCACACTCTTGGGGATTTAACCTAGAGGAATGAAGACATTTGTTCACACAAAAGCTTATACATGAATGTTTAGAGGAGCTATATTAATAATAGTAAAAAAAAAAACAAAAAACAACAACTAGAAACAACACAGATGTCCTTTATGGTGAATGATGAGGCAAACTTTGTACATCCATACTATGGAATCCCACTCAGTAATATAAAGCAATTACTGATACATGCAACAACCTGAGTGAATCTCTAGAGAAATATGTTGAGAGAAAAAGCCAATACCAAAGGTACATACTATATTATCCCATTTATATAACATTCTTGAAATGACAAGAGAGTTAAGGAGGGGGTGTGATGACAGGGAAATGAGTGTGACTGTAAAAGGGAATCATGAGGGATCCTTGTGGTGGCAGAAGTGTTCTGTATCTTGATTGTCAATGTCAATATACTGGAAATGATATTATACCATAGTTTTCCAAAAGAAAAATTAGAACTTCTCTGAAAGAAATAAAATATCTAGAAAAGAACCAAATAGAAATTATAGAATAGATATTATACTATAGTCTGCAATGTGTTTCCAATGGGGAGAACTGGGTAAAGCATACATTGAATGCCTCTTTTCATTCCTTACAACTACCTGTAAATCTACGATTATCTCTAAATAAAAATTCTAATTCAAAATAATCTGTCAAACTCCTTTACAGAAAGGTTGTCCATTTTACATCCTAATCAACAATATCAAGAGATCCAAATTCTCTGTATTCTCACCAGTATTTGGTATTGTAGCATTTTAAAACTTGAGCTATTCTGATAGGTGTGCTTTAGTGCCTACAAACCTTTTGGTGCTGTATTTAACCTTCAAATACAAGACAAATTGGGATAATGAAGAGTTTTTCTTATATATAAATAAAGTCCTAGTTCCCTTTTGGAGGGGTTGCTTTCTGCCCTGAAAACTGATATATTGCTTTTATTATGCTCTAAGAGTTCACAAATCATCATGTTTCCCTACTGTACTCGGCTTTCTGGAAGCTAGTATAAGGATTTTACTCCTGTAAGAGACTAATAGCCAAGCTTTATGCTACCCATCTGGCATAAAGAGGAGGAAGGAACAATCCTGGGGGAGATGCTAGTGGAAAATAAGTTAGGAGCATTGACAAGTGGGGACAGATTTGAACTTAATTCTACCCTAGTCCTGCATGGAAAGTCCATAGATTGGATAATCTAGTCCAAACAAAGGTTGTAACTTCAGATCATGGCTCATTCTAGGTCAATAATGAAGTCCACGGGAAATCTGATCTAGGAGGAATGGGTAGTCACAAGGCTTAGAAAGCACAGAAGAGAAGTGATCAGAAAGATGCAAATGGCAACATTCTGAGTTTTAAAGTGAGACAAAGAGCACCAGAGCAGAATATAGTGTAATCCCATGAGAGAGCGTTGGCAAGAACATTACCAGTAACAGATCTAGAGACAGGCTTTCCTGCAGAATCCCATAGCCTGAAGGGGAAGAAAGAACACGAGAGGATAAAAATAAGCCAGGAAGCCAAGAGACCTAGACAGGAGAGACCCATTCATTTTTAAATTCACCCATTTTTGGAGTGGTATTAGGGTATTAGATTCACTGACATTCTCCCTTCTGTTTATTTCCAGAAGAGGGAAGTACATCCAAAAGATAGTAGGACATCAATTTTAAACAGCAAGAGATGGCCTAAGGTTGGAGTGTATATCCCCAATTTTTATAGTCAACTACAGTTATTATACCTGATGAGTATGTTTTGGTTTAATCATCTTTTTGCAATCATGCATTACTTAGTAAACACTACTGTTTTCATTATACCTATATATTTATAGTGTAAAATTGCTTACCTTCTTTTGGAAGTAGGCAGATGCATATAATAATAAATAAGCCAAGTTAAACAAATAATATTGAATTCAGGAAAAGAAGCAAGCTACATGTTTGGTGTATAAGAGGGTTTACTAAGAAGTGAATTTGACTGCATTTATGTATTTGGACAAAATGAAAATTTTTGATCACTGTAACAAAGTGATACTTGAGGATACTCCATTTCCTAATCTCTTTCCATGTGGAGATCAGGAAGAGAACAGATGTTTCAAAATTATGGCCACTGGTTTTACATCCCAAATCCCAAGACATTAAAAAAGGAAGTTTTCTGCCAAAATATCTATCTAATCATTATGCCTTTCCCTCATCCAAAGGCATAGGCTCTATCCAGGATGTCCAGATGGCAATAGAGCAATGTTTGTGTCTTGTTAAAATCAGTAAATTGTCAATTATGGCTAAGGACTGTTAGAGTTAAAAAAAATAAAAGAGATCATGCCTCACATTATGGTTTATTTACTTGCTTGATCTAGACTTGCAATTCTCATCAGAATAATTTCTTGGGCATTTTATGTTTCTCATCCCAATTATTTCAGCTTTTAAAACTAACTGCAAAGTTCATTCTTTGTACATGATATGAGGAATGCAGTTTAAATTCTAGGAGAAAGGATACAGCACTAGACATTATACTTCAAGGTATACTTTTAGTATTATATGACAGCTTTTGATTTGTCATTTTCAGATAACCTACTTGAAGTGTTTTATGTGTTCAACATGGTGTTGCTTCCTCTCCAATACAGTATTTATAGGTGAAGCCTATGCAAACTGAGACAATAATAATACCATCAAGATTTAAATTGTTTCTTAGCTATTAGGAACCAAACAAAAAGTTTACCATCCCAAATGAACAATGAAAATATCTGGAGAAATTCTGTACTCCACTAACAATGAAAATACAGTTTCCCTCCCAGCCCCAAAATCTAACATAGGAATAAAGATCACTTTGTTAAAATTCAAAAGTCTATGAAAACATAAAATATGAGGATTATAAAAGGTTTTTCAGCAATTATTCCAAATTATTTACCCAACTGTTAGAGCAGTTTCTAGTCCACAATCATAAGACAACTTATGATTGAACTAAAATGTCTTGAAGGTCAAGACATTTAGAAAGAACAATTTGAAAATGGCACTTTTCTAATCAGGTTACAGCTCCAAAAATAAATCTAATAAAATGCTTTTAAATAATATCATCTTAGATTATAAACAACCACTCATATATAATTTATATAAAATTATAATAGACAGAGATGTTCCTTGGCCTGTATGCAATATTACAAATTCATGAGATACCTACATTGCAAGATTCCCAGGGTCTAGATGTTAATCTATCTGGACAATATCTTAATAAGCACAAATTACCATAAAGCAATAAAACTTTATTTGAATCTGACAGTCCATCTGTTAAAGTTCCTGGTATTTCAATGAATGAAAATAAATCAACCTTTATTTCATGGAAATAGTTTCTAAGGTTCCTTGTAGATTGATAAGGTCAAATTCTAAAGTTTAATCATAAGAGAAGGAATAAGAGGTAAAGAGAAATTATAACTAAATGTATTTTATTAGTTTGTTTGCTGTTATATAAAAAATAGAAGTAAATGACTCTGTGCAATTAGTGCTAAAATAAGTGTTGGCATTCACCAGAAATCAATACAACCTAAAAGTGGTGGTGACATTGGTTGGACCTACTTTGATGCACATAGATCTACTAGAGGATGCTAAAATACATATAACAGTATTTTTTAAAAAATCATTTCAGAAGAATGGTGTTTGTGACAGTTAAACATAGGATAAATTTTATTACCTAAATAAAAAAAAAGTTAGATGATGATCATTCACAGAATGAGTTGTGACATTTAAAACTGTCCTACTTTTCCCTGTTGTTATCCTACTGGATCCCTGAGGTAAGGCTGTATATCCTATATCAGTCCTTAGATGACTAGGGGAGGCAGCCACAGAATGTTGTTTGCATCTGAATATTCTAAAGGTCAGTTTTTAATCTCATTTTCAATTCTTACATATCGATGTATATGTGTGCGTGTGGGGGTCAGTGTGTGTGTGTGTGTGTGTGTGTGTGTGAGTATGTGGACATTAAGCATAGTTATCTATTTCCAAGCAACAAAGTTTGATTAGCAAACAATTCCTTCTGCCTAGCATCTACCAAACTCATGACTTTCTTGTAACATGTCAAAAGTTCCTTTAACAATCCTAACAATCTCTTGATTTTTTAGTCTCTAGGGAGGTCTCTTAAATGCAGGTAGCAAAGACTTCTCTCTTGCTTGAAAAATCTTTGGCTGGGCAAAAAGCACAGGTAGAATATTAAATATAAAGAACTAAGCAGTAGAGCTTGAATACTTAAACACATAAATGCACATGCTATTAAAATATTTTCATATTCAGAAAGTCAAAACAAAGAGAAATGTGAATAGGTAAAGGAAATAAAAAAAAGCTCCAAGTTGTAGCATTAGGTGCATCCTTGAGCCCTGTTCAACACCAGAGTGACAGAGAAAAGGATTGGTAGCACCCATTACTATCTTCATGTGATGACACAAGTAACACCTTCAAGAATCTCAGTACTTCCCAAAGGCATCTACAAATTATGCACAACTCATATGTTTGGAAATCACCCTGGTCAACTTATAACATGGAGAATTCAGTGTAAAAACTTGGAGGTCATTCCTAAGTCCATTTAACGTATAAAACTAAAGAAAAAACTTGCCAAAATTATAGTTATAAAATATACAAATAGTATAAGCCTTGAAAATTTTAGAAATAATAATATAAGGTAAAAAACAGAGAGAGAGAAACAAGTACACAAGTGTAAATATAAGTGCACTAGCTTCATCTTCTCCCACTGCTGACCATTTTAGAGGTTATTTATTCTACAGGATAGGATTTATATAGATAATTTATTAAAATTACCAGATTCTACTTAGTATTTATTTATATAAAATGCAATTCTTTGTCTAATTATATTTATATATTTTATTCATTTAGAGAAAAACAAGCTGTTCAAACATTTCAGGTATATTCCTTAAGAAAAATAAATTCAAAAAAACACAAGTATTATACTTAATAGTGTTCAGGGAGATAGCAGGCAATTACACCTCCTTTTGATAAATATTCCTAGATGGTAGTTTATTGCTCTCAAATATAAATACTCAAATTTGCCTTTACTTCTAAAGTTCATACCATCTGTTTGAGGGTAGATCTTTCTCAGTCATAACGATTAGTAAATCTATCATTTAGGAATAGATATAAGGTATTAGAGCATCAACAATATTACTAGTATATTTTATGGCATTAAATTGACTTTATGCTTTTGTGAAACTGTGTGTCATAAAAGAAGGAAGCTTGAAAAAATTATCAAGTAGTCCTAAATTCTGATTACAGAATCATAGACTTTGTTGTCTGTCTTATGTAAATACACACACACATACACACACTTCAGTATGTAATACAACATTGTATTTTGAGAGTAAAAAGACAGAGGCAGCTCTTTTAGTAATTAGACTTGGTTCAGATGTTAGATTTAAATTTACATTGTAATTTAAAAATGATTATTATAGCTGCAGCAGGATTTAAAGAAGTAAAAAAAAAACTGAGACATGTAATATTTCATTTTGCTTCATGTATTTTTAGCCACTGTTGTTTGATGAGTATGTATTTACATTTACCATAGCTATATCTTCCTGATGGACTCATCTTTCTGTAATTAAGTAATGTCTCTGTTTCAAATAATATTCTTTGCTCTCAATTCTGCTATATCTAATATTAATATCAACAACTACTTTTTAAAAATTAATGTTTTGATGGTATATCTTTTTGTATCCTTTTACCTTCAACCCACCTATGTCACTATATTTAAAGTGAATTTCTTGCAGGCAGCATATTATTGGATCATGTTTTTTATTCGCTTTGCCAAAATCTGTTTTTATTTGTTGTATCAGATGACATACATTTTCAGCAGCTTTATGAATCACATGATACAAATGGCTCATTTAAAGTTTACAATTCAATGGTTTCTGTATATCCATAGGCTTATTAAATCACTGTCATAATCAATTTTTGAACACTTACATCATTTCCCAAAGAAACTCATACCAATTAGTATTCACTCTCTTTTCTTCCACCCCCACCTCAACTCCAACTATCCCAACATAACCACAGTCCTAGGAAACCAGTAGATTGCTTTCTGCATCTATAGATTTGTCTATTTTGAAACATTTCATAGATATGGAATTTTATAATGTATAGTCCTTTATGGCTAGCTTTTTTTCACCCAGTGTAAGGTTTCCAAAGTTCATACATGTTGTAAGATTCAGCAATTCCTTCCTTTTTATGGATGAATATAATTTTCCATTTTCTGAATATGATACAGTTTTTATCCTTTCGTCAGTTGATGAACATTTAAATTGTTTCCATTTGGGGCACTATTATGAATAATGTGCAATGAACGTTCATGTACAAGTTATTGTATAAATGTATGTCTTTTTACCTCTTCAGTATATACCTAGGAGTAGAAATGCTGGATCAAAAGGTAAATTCAATGTTTTGCAATTTGAGAACCTGCCATACCAATTTGCAAAGTGGGTGCACCATCTTAAATTCCAACCAGCAACATATGAAGGTTCCAATTTCTCCATATCCTAAGCAACTATTGTTATTCTCTATTTTTTTATAATAGTTATCCATCCTAGTGGGTGAGAGGTAGTATCTTATTATGGGTTTGATTTACATTTTTCTGTTGGCTAATGACTTTCACCATCTTTTCATATACTTAATGGTGATTTGTGTAGCTTCACTGGAGAAATGTATATTCACAACACGTAACCAATCTGAAAATGTATTGCTGTTTCATTATTGAGTTGTAAGAGTATTATACATAATTTGGATACAGATTAGATAGTGATTTGTATTACTCTCATACAACACCCAGTGCTCATCACAAGTGCTCATCTTAGTACCCATCACCTATCTAGCCCATCTCCAACCCAATTCTTCTGTTGACTGATTAATAGTTTGTTCGCTATCATTAAGAGTATTGTGGGTCTTTCTCTTCTCTTCCCCAACTTTCCTATAGGTTCATCTGTTTTATTTCTTAAATTCTATATACAAGTGAAATCATGGTATTTGGCTTTCTCTGATTAACTTATTTTGCTTAGCATAATACATTCTAGCTCTGTCTCCATCTTACCCATGTCAAGATTTCATTCTTTTTGATGGTTGAGTAATATTACTATCATATATACACATATCAATTCTTTATCCATTCATCAGTCAATAAGTATTTAAGCTCTCTCTATAGTTTGGCTATTATTGAACTTTGCTAAATTTATGTATCAAGGTTTTGGTGAAGTTCTTTGGGTTTTCTCCATAGACTATCATGTCATCTGTGATAGTGAAAGACTGACTTCTTTCTTGTTGATTTAGATTCCTTTTATTTCTTTTTGTTGCCTGATTGCTGAGGCTAGGACCTGAAGTACTACATTATATAGTAATGGTGAGAGTGGAAACCTTTGTTTTGTTTCTGACCATAGGAGAAAGGCTCTCAGTCTTTCCCCATTGAAGCTAATATTAGCTGTGGGCCTTTTGTATATGGCCTTTATGATGTTGAGATATCTTCTATCAATCCATACTTTGTTGAGGGTTTTTGTTTAGAATGATTCAGTATTTCGTCAAATTTTTTTTTCGCATCTATTGACAGGATCTTATGGTTCTTATCCTTTTTTAAAAAATGTGTATCACATTGATTGATTTGTGAATACTGAACCACCCCTGCAGCCCAGGGATAAATCCAACTTGATCATGGTGAAAAAAAGTGTTTTAATGTACTGTTGATTTTGATTTGCTAATATCTTGTTGAGAATTTTTACATCCATGTTCATCAGGGATATTGGCCTGTAATTCTCCTTTTAAATGGGTATTTGTCTGGTTTTGGAATCAAGGTAATTATGGTTTTGTAGAATGAGTTTGTGTATTTTCCTTCCATTTCTATTTTTTGAAACAGTTTTAGGAGAACAGGTATTAACTCTTCTTTAAATGTCTGGTAGAATTCTTCCAGGAAGCCATCTGGCCCAAGACTCTCGTTTGTTCAGAGATTTGAGATTCTGATTCATTTTCTTTGCTGGTTATAGGTCTGTTCAAATTTTCAGTTTCTTCCTGTCAATTTTGATAGTGTGTGAGTTTGGAGGAATCTGCCCATTTCTTCCAGATTTCCCAGGTTGTTGGCATATAATTTTTCATAGTATTCTCTTATAATTGTTTGTATTTCTGTGGTGTTGCTTGTGATCTCTCCTCTTTAATTTGTGATTTTATCTGTTTGGGTTCTTTCTCTTTTCTTTTTGATAAGTCTTTTTTGTTTATTCTTTCAAAGAACAGCTCTTAGTGTCAGGGTGTTTAGATCTGAAAATATGCATGCTATGATCGCAATCATTTTGTACCTGTTGAGGGCTGATTTGTGACTCAGTATGTGATCTATTCTGGAGAATGTTCCATGTGCACTCAAAAAGAATGTGTATTTTATGATGAAATGTTCTGAATAGATCTGTTAAGTCCACATGGTCCATTCAAAGCTACTGTCTCCTTGTTGAATTTCTGCGTAGATGATCTGTCCATTGCAGTAAGTGGGGTGCTAAAGTCCCTGCTATTATTGTATTATTATTAATGAGTTTCTTTATGTTTGTTATTGATTTTTATATTTGTGTGCTTCCACATTGGTGGCATTAATATTTATAACTGTTAGATCTTCTTGAGGGATAAGTCCCTTAGTTATGATATAACTTCTTCATCTCTTGTTATAGTTTGTGTTTCAAAATCTAGTTTCTCTGATATAAGTATGGCTACTCTGGCTTTCTTTTGATGTCTATTAGCATGATAGATGATTCTCCATCCCCTCACTTTCAATCTGCACGTGTCTTTAGGCCTAAAATGAGTTCCTTATAAGAAGTATAGAAATGGATCTTGTTTCTTTATCCATTCTGATACCCTAGGTCTTTTGATTGAAGCATTTAGTCTATTTACATTCGAAGTGATTATGACTTTTGTGCCATTGTGTGACCTGCAGCATTGGTGCTTCTGGTGATGTCTTGCATTCCTTTGTAGTTTTTGTTGCTTTGGTCTTTTCTTTTTTTCTTCAATCAAAGAGTCCCCATTAAAACTCCTTGCAGGGTTAGTATAGTAGTCACTAACTCCTTCAGTTTTTCTTTGTCTGGGAAACTATCTCTTCTATTCTGAATGACAGTCTTGCTGGATATAGTATTATTGGCTGTATATTTTTCCTATTGAGCATATTGAATATTTCCCAGGACTTCCTTCTGGCCTGTCAAGTTTCTGTGGACTGGTCTGCTGCCTACGTTCTGTATCTACTTTTTGTCCCCAGCTGCTTTCAGAATTATTTATCTTTGTATTTTGCAAATTTCACTATGATATGTCATGGTGTTGACCTGTTTTTGTTGATTTTGAGGGGAGTTCTCTGTGCCTTTTGGACTTGAATGCCTGTTTCCTTTCCAGATTAGGGAAGTTCTCAGCTATAGTTTGTTCAAATAAAACTTCTGCCCCCTTATCCCCACTCTTCTTCTTTTGGGTCTCCTATGAGACTCCTATTGTTTCACTTGATGGAATTTTAAGTTCCCTAAATCTCCCTTTGTGATCTAATAATTTTCTTTTCCTCTTCAGCTTCATTATTTTCCATAGTTTAATCTTCTATATCACCTATTTTCTCCTCTGCTTGTTCAATCCTCATTGTCACTATATCCAATTTGTTTTCCATCTCAGTTACAGTATTTTTTTTTTATTTCAGTCTGACTGGTTTTTAGGCTTTTATCTCAGTAGTAAGGGTTTCTCTGGTGTGTTCTATGCTTTCCTCAAGCCTAGCTAGTTTAGATGTATTGCTTATATCTGTTTTGAGCAAGTCCCTAGCTATGATTTCTTATTGAACTTCTTTTGGGGAGAATTTCTCCATCTTGTCATTTTGGCAAAGTTTTTCCCTTTTGCATATTTTGAAATCTTATGTTACATGTACCTGAGAGTTATACTATATTAAAAAGGGGTTATATTAAAAAGGAGCACCTGGGTGGCTCAGTCAGTTAAGCATCCAAATTCAGCTCAGGTCATGATCTCATAGTTTGTGAGTTCAAGCCTCACATCAGGTTCTGTGCAGATAGCTCAGCGCCTAGAGCCTGTTTCAGATTCTGTGTCTCCCTCGCTCTCTGTCTCTCTCTCAAAAATAAACATTAAAAAATATTTTTTAAAAAGAGGAGTCATACACTGACCAAGGCCTGGGACTTCAGGAAGTGTTTCTGAAGTATGCTGTGTGCACTCTACTATTGTATTTTGGATGCTCTTTCCCACTGGCCAATCTTCTGCAGAGCTTCTTCTTGCTTGAAGTGGAGAGTGTGTAGACCTTAAACTAGGTGTGCTTTGATTTCTTTGTGAAAATAAGACTGCCACCTGCCATGAGGTCTCTCCTTCCAACTACAGAGACCCTTCCACTAGTCCTCAAATAGATTTTCCAGATGTTCCAAGTGACCTCACCTCACCACAGCTGTGTTTGAAGGAGGAGGAAAGCCCATGGCCCCCTTACTTCTCCATCATTTTAACTCTTCCTTGTACCTGCCATGCTGTCTCCCTCTAACCATGGAGATCCTTCTGCCAGTCTTCAGATCCATTTCATGGGTAGTCCAAGTGATCTCACCTCATTATGGCTGTGTTTGAGGGATGACAAAAGCCCAGGGTCTTCCTACTTTTCTACCTCCTTAAATCTTCCTCAAAGCAAAAGTTTTAAACTTTGATGAAGTCCAGTGTATTTATCTTTCTTTCATTGCTTATGCTTTTGGTGTCACATCTACAAATCATTGCCTAACATAAGTTCAGAGATTTTATACCTATAATTTCTTCTGAGTTTTATAATTTTCATTCTTACATTTAAGATCTACGATTCATTTGGAGTTAACTTTTTCGTATGGATTAAGGAAGAAGTTTTATCTTTATTCTTCTGCATGGGGATACCCAACTGTCCCAATACCATAGTTTGAAGATTATGCTTTCCCCATTGGATAGCCTTGGCACTCTCACTGCAAATCATTTGGCCATCAATGTAAGAGTTTATTTCTGATCTAGCAATTTTATTTCACTGGTCTTTGTGTTTATCCCTATACCAGTACCACACCATATCATATCTCTGTAGTAAATTTTGACAGTGGAAAGTATACGTCCTCCAACTTTGTTCTTCCTTTACAGGATTGTTTTGGCTATTCTGGGTCCCTTGCATTTCCATAGACTATTTACATGGAATGTACTTTATCGATATTAGGACTTAAGTCTGTCATTTGGCATTTTATAACTTGCTTTCTGTTGTCTGTTTTTTTTGATCATTTTTAAAGTTTTTATATGGATTCATATATAGTGTTTTCTTTTGTAGCATATTGCTTTGTATAGTTTTATTAGTGTTTACTTTATATATGTGATGTAATATTAGATCACATATTAGACTTATCACAGCCTAATAATATCAGAAATTGGTGAAGTATGGGAAGGAATCAACTTCCTGCCCCTGAAACTATGGGGGAGGGGAGGGATTTCTTTTCTGATGGTATTGGGCAGATGTCAGTTTTTGTTGTCATTGTTAGGCCATTCTTTTCTTCGTCCTTTAGCTAAGAGAAACAGGATTTTCTTAGAGTTTTTTGGGTCTTTGCCTGTTGATGGTCCTTGATTGGAAACTTCTGTAGTACCCCATACAAGAAATGTGAGAGACAATAAGGAAATCCCAGGAACTCACCACTGTGTAGTTCCTCCCATTCCTCAAGTCCCTAGGCAGCGCACCTTCTTGTTTGATCTTTCAGAGACGTCTTTTGTTGTGTTTTATCTAGGGGGTTTTAGTTCTAAGGAGGAGGACTTGGCAGGAATGGGGCTACTCCACCTTGGTGGAACTGAAAGTAATATTTCATTTAGTATTGGGAATCCTCATTTGTGTCATTTGAACTCCATTCATAAACTCTGATGTATCCTCCAATAATACCTGAGGAGAGTTAGACTATTTGGGTGAAGATACCAAATTATTCCCTTTGCTGCTGATATGCAAGCAAAAACATTCATTTATATTTATCTAAAAGTAATTGTAAACATTTGAAAATAATTATATGGTTAAGTCACTTCAATTAGTTAAAACAGTTGGATGAGAACACAACAGAACATTTCAAGTAACAGCTGAGTAGAAGATTTTAATCTCATTACAACTGATGTCAGCATTCTACCTGAGGCAGAACTAATTGCAGCAGCTTCTATCCACAGTCTCAACTCATCACACACTCATAGTGAATAACCATACAAGAGAAAATATGCTAATAAAGGGATATGGAGCACACAGTTTACATTTGGGCCTTTGTATTTGTGTAGTAAGCTAGCACATTTTGTAGGTAGAGCCTTGTGTATGTAACAGAAGGTGTCCATGGTATTTCCAAGTCCTGTCCCTGATGCCAACATTTGTGATGAAATGCTGG
Source organism: Hyaena hyaena (assembly GCF_003009895.1). Lineage (NCBI taxonomy): Eukaryota > Metazoa > Chordata > Mammalia > Carnivora > Hyaenidae > Hyaena > Hyaena hyaena. Next base: position 29,268 of record NW_024082114.1, on the reverse strand, counting down.
TTACATGTGCTTTTAGTAACAAGTGGACTATGTGTTTTTGGGTGGGATGAACCTAATATAGCATTTTAGTTCTACCATGTGTGAGCTACCTAACCTCTCAGAATCTGTTTCCTTGTCTATAACACATAGGCTCCTAAAGCTTTTAATTCTCCAAAAGGATTAAATGTAAGTATATAAAGTGCTTTTCACAATACCTTGGCTCACAGAAAATGTTATTTGACACCTTAATTTTTCACTGACAAAACAGTTAACCTACAGATCACATATCTCTGGGCCATGAATTGCAACTCGATAATACAGAATACCAACCAAAGAACATTAGGGATTCCTATACCCATTTTTCCCCCCTAAGGACAATCTTTGATTTCAAAATGCACACATGTATTTAATTTTAATAAATAATAAAATTCTAACTGTCCTGATAAACTTTCTCTACAAGCCATCAAATTCTGAGTATATTTTTCTAAAGATATATTCAAAGACAAATCTCAAGAACTTCTATTTTAATTCTGCACTGTTTTTTTCCTGAGAGGGTTAAAAGGAATTTTTATATCATATGGAGAAAAACTGAAGAGCCTCCTCACATACACCCCTTACAGATAAGCAACAGAATCTCATTAATTAAATACTCACTCATCCCCTCATCTCTCCCTTTTTCCCAGTGTTCTCAGTAAATAAAGGTTAATTCTAGGTTAAGTGGAGTTTCTGATGATGAAACTGCTGTTATAAATTCTACCTCTTTAGTCTACAGGGACATGGAATACTTCAAATAATAAGTCCAGTTTGTCCAATTGAATATCCTCTGAAAGAGTAACTCATTCTCTAGGTTGTAATCTTGGCTTACTATTGAGGGGTTGTACAGCTCTGGCAAATTATTAAGTTGCTTGGACTTCAGCTTCCCAGCTAAGTGCCAGTAACAGCATAGAACCATGCATTCAACAAGCATTTTCTCATCTAGCCTGACCACATCTTCCAGTGTCAAGGGAAATGTCAGCAGCCATTCTAGTCCTCATCTAATGGCAGAGAAATGAATGTTCTGAGAATCTTGGTGTTTCCCAAAGGGAATTATTCACAGGCAGCCTCCAAGATAGAAGAAACACTGCCTTTAAGGGCTAAGAGAAAAAACAGAAAAGTATAGGGACATGGGGAGGAGGATTAAATACTCAAAATAATAGCAGTTGGCAAATGAAAAAAAATGAGTAAAGAGTAAAACAGCTGTATAGGACATGGGGAAATGAGACATTCAAGAAAGTTGAGTTCTATGGACAGCTAATTGCCCTCTAAGGCCAGGAATTTCAATATTGAATAATCACTTAAACTGTGACAGATGGAAAATCATGTTTCAAAATTTTGAAATGATTCAGATAATGGAAGAATTAAGGTTAGCAACAAAGTTTCCCAATATCTTACTTCAAATTGGGCTAGGTACTGATTCATATACTACCAACTTTGGTGGATATTAGCCAGCTGCCCATGCCCTAGGACTCTAAATTCTGGTTCAGTAGGTTTGGAGTATGTATTTTCAGCAAGCCTCCCTGAGGATGCTAAAGCCCAACAAATTTTGAAATTCCCTATACTATACCATTCCCTATATTATACCATAAGGTCTTTTTTTTTTTTTTCCATGTGCACTTTACTCTTCTTATAACCAAATCTACATGGGGGGGGTAAGGTATGGTTGTCTAATATTTTCATGAGAAAGAAGTGCCTTCTCCATGTCCCTTATCTACACTCTTCCAATCAGAGGATATGAATAAACTAAGTTTTACTTATTATAAATGTTAAAATATATAAGCCAGTCAGCATAAGAGTTATAGAACTCAAAGTGTCACTGAAATTTAAATGAATGAGAAATTGAGTAATTTTTGAGAAAATAATATAGGAGTTATTGCATCATTCCAAGGTCAGATGAAATAAAAAATAAAACCCAGATGTTCTAATACTAGGCTAGGCATATTAGTCATGATTTCTAACCTCCCTAATGAGAAGCCCTTGTCATTTTAAGGTAAAAGATAAAAAGCATATACTTGTATCTATTAAAAAAATAGAGGAATTAAACATTTTTTATTAAATGTAACATTCATTCAGTGTCAATCTTAATTCAATGCATCAACTCAAGAATAAAGTATAAAAATGACATTTCAGCTTTAAAATAACTTCCTATTAATATCCATCCATATATAGTCATTCAAAAAATATAGAAGAATGTTTATATACATACAAAAGAATGTAAAATTATTGCCAACTTTATAGGCAACTTTACAGTTAGTAATTGCATAATAATTCAGGAAAAGCTTCAAAGCCCTATTAAAATTTAAATGAGAGAATATTAAGCTACCTTTTTTATTTTTGATAATTCCAATTTTTACACAATAAATATAAACTCTAGTCTCATATATTATTTTACAAAATAATCCAGGTGCATAGTCATGTTTCAAATGGTAATCCACCTAAAAATTTATGTAAGGAAGCTATTCCCTTTTAGTTCAGGCATCTCTGCAATGGATAATAATTGTGATGGCAGAATGGATCACCCCCTCAATCTGTATCCCACTCATCTGTTATATTTATATACAATTGTCTATTGTCCACTTAATGTCTCTCTTTTCTTCAGGATAACTACTGTGTCAGAAATTACGAGGTGTGAAGAGAACTGTGTTTAACCTATGTTCTATTTCTGATTTTATTACAAAAAAAAAGGAACACATTGTCATGACATTCATGTACTATGACAGAAGCAAGACTTATCTTTTCAACCATACATAATTTAGTATCATTATTTAAATCAATATTTAAGAACGAATAAAAGCATTACTGAAGCACAAGTTGATTTAATTTACACTAAATTCTAAAACTACACAGTGCATTAAAGAACTATTCCACTATCTTATTTTATAAGAGGCTTTGGACAAATCAAATCTTAATTTTCATGTTTCCAACAACAGTCTACAAAATGAAATTACACAGCACAGAACTGCAAAGAAAGAGCATTCTATTACAGGTATGGAGACCTCATATTACAGAAGTTAATCCTTCACAGGTAATAGCAATTACACAGAGTGAAAAGGGAATAAAAATATACTTTTTTCCTCCAACTTGAGTATCTCCTGCTTAAGAAGACAGGAGATGAAAGTTAATATGAGCAGTTCAAAAAAGAACATAATTAGTTACAGGTCTTCAGTTGGAACTAAGAGATGAGGAAGCCATGGCATCATTATTGTTCAAAACAAAACTCTAGGTACTACTGATAGGATATGGGGGTCTCAGTCAACACCTTCCACCTCACTTAGTCATTTGTCTTTATTTCCAATTACCACATAAGTCCTAATTCACCATGGGATATCAGTTTCCTCCAATCTTCCCACCAGCAAGGATTCCTATGCATTACATATGATGTTTTATTTTAGTTATATATTCAAGCACTATTCCCCCACTTACTCAGCAAAAAATAACTAAGAGCTTTATTTGTGCTAAGCAAGGTACAAAGTGCTAAGGACCTAGAAAGATGAGTAAGTTGCATTCCTGCCTTCAATAAGTTTACAGTTTTAAGATTGTAGAATACCGTGTGAATCCATGTCATAAAAAAAAAAAAAAGTGTTCATTATTGATAGGGACAATCTGGCCTGCCACCTTAGAACAGTCATCTTTCTCTTGTTTCCCAATGGTAAGACTCTTCAACTATCTTTATGCTACCTTTGTATCTCTATGGATAGTCTCAAAAACACCAAAATGGCCAAAGATGTCTTTGTGGGGAGCATTCCTCCTTACCAGATGATGAAAGAATGAACAAATGATGGTTCTGGAAAAGTGTAATGGTTTTCAACTTATTCCCTTTATCAACTTTCTTTGCTATTTTTTCCCTTAGAAAGAGATCTGAAAGATTATCTGGAAACTTGTTTTAGCAAAAGTTTTCTCTAAGTAAAAGCTTACTTTGTCCAAAATATAGTGCAGGTGAAAGTAAAGAAGAGGGTAAAGAGAGACAAAGGAAATCATAGAACAGATCTGGCAAAACATATATTCTCAGCAATATTAAGTTCTTTACCAACAGTTATACAGCAGAAAATGATAAGGATATTTACAATAATCTTTTCACTACATTATTTTCTATTCTCCTTAATTTATCATTGATCAAATATTTATTGATTACCTATTATGATCATTTTAATGTTTATTTATTTTGGAGGGGGGAAGGGGCAGAGAGAGAGACAGAATCTCATGAACCATGAGATTATGACCTGAGCTGAAATCAAGAGTTGGCCACTCAACTGACTGAGCCACCCAGGCACCCCAATCAGACACTGTTTGAGACTATGGGGTCACAGTGATTCTTTAAGAATATCTTATGATGTGACCTGGGACAACTGTGATGGCTAAAAAGTATGAGCTATTTTTTCGTGGTACTTCTTTTAGCTACAACCATCTGGTAAGAAGAGAAATTGTCAACCAACAGTGTCCTTAAAGGAAGGCTGGTGAGACCACTAAGCCTCCTTTTTGGGAGGGATGGAATTCTATATATGGCAATGGCTGATGGTGGAATGCCCAGTATTCTACATTTTTGTGCTGTTGGTCCAACTTCTAATACCTGTCTTTCTGCCAGAGGCCTTTTTCTGGCCACTATGCCTAGAGACAGCCATAAGTGCAGAAAAATTAATGTCCTCCAACTCTCTCATCCTCAAGTAAAATAACTCTGAGGTACTGTTTCCCGGAGTTTCCTACTGGAAATAACCTCTACTTGCTCCGAGTTAGCTTGTACACCCTTCTCCCCCCAACCTTTTTTTTTTTTTTTTTTTCTCTCTCATCCTCAAGTAAAATAACTCTGAGGTACTGTTTCCCGGAGTTTCCTACTGGAAATAACCTCTACTTGCTCCGAGTTAGCTTGTACACCCTTCTCCCCCCAACCTTTTTTTTTTTTTTTTTTTAACTGTATTCACTCTCTGTTTTAATACCCTCACTTCCCTGTTTGTGTTTCCTGGAATCAGCTCCCAAAGAACTGCTTACATTTTAATCTGTAACTCTTTGACTTCTTCTATACAAAGAAACCAAAACGCTAAAAAAAAAAAAAAAGAAAAGAAAGAAAGAAAGGAAAAATCAAGATAGATACCAGCAATCAATATAAAACAGTTTATCATCAAAGGTTAGAGATAGAGAGGCAAAATGATCATGGGGAAACCATTCATTCAGGAAATAAAAAGCAAAATATTTTTTGAATTCTGATTCTAAAAATGTGAAGATATAGTCCTTGACTTGAAGAAATCAAGTTCTAGTTGGAAAGGCTGATACAAGTGTAAAGACAATCTCCAAACATGGCCACTGATTACTTCTCCCATGGTTGTACACACCCTCCCTTGCAATGGGACTTTGCTCCTCCTTTCATCAAGAGATGGGATCTATTTCCCTCACTGTACAGCTGTCTTGGTCCTGTGATTTGCTTTAAACAACTAAATGCAGCAGAAGTGATATCTGGGACTTCTAGTGTAGCTCTAAAGAGAACTGGCAGCTTTGACTTCCCTCCACCTCTTCCTTCTTGGAGCCTAGACATCATGCTAGAAGTTCAGACTAGACTGGAGAATGATTAGAGCTTCATGGAGGAGACTCTGGAGGGACAGAAGCCATTGTGGATGTTCCAGACCCAAACAATATCCCAGGTGAATGCAACCACATGAATGAACTTAGGTATACCATCAACAAAGAAAATGCCCCTAGCTAAGGCCAATTAACTCACAGAGTCATGAGAAATAATAAATTGTGTTAAGCCACCAAATATTGGGGTGGTTTGTTAAACAGCAACCAATTATGATATACCTTAATAAGTCTACTGGAGTGAAGTACAAAGTTCAAAGGAGGACAAAGAAAAGGTAGTTATTGGGTGAACACATATTATGAGATATTACCACACAGGGAATAATCAAAGATATATTAAAATGTGATTGCTGCTATAAATTCATATTTTTTCTAGCAACAATGGCTATTATTTGTAATGATTAGAGAATATCCAAGTTATGAGTAGTATGATTGTGACCCTGTGGACAATAAAAGTTGAAAGTAAAAAGCTATATGTTTGGACTGGTTGAAGGCCAGGTGTTGGGATCAAAAGAAAAGAAAGTCATCCAGGAAGGGGGAGGAGTTGAGAAAAAAGGCAAGAGGCCAAGTGGGAATGACAGGCAGAAGAGAGCAGTGGGAACTGTGGATATTAAGATACCATCTCTTCCTTGTTTTCTCACTCCACTGTTCTAAAACTTGCTTCCTAAAAAGGTATAGTGGTTATTGATGCTTTTTTTTTTCTTTGAACAGTCAAAATATTAAGAGAATGAAGGGTAGCAAAATGTCACCCATCTTCTAATCACTGTGGAAAAGTAGACAGGTAAAACAATTGCTTCTTTTTTCTCCCAGAGGACTCTTCATTCTATTTAGGCAAACCATGTGTGAGTCAACAACACTCTTATTGCTATAACTATGTCATATCTACTGAAATGCTTAACAGTTGATACCATCAACAAAGGTTGTAGAAATTAGTTGCCATCTGTGACAGATTTATAGCGTGTTTAAAGAGGGTTTCAATGGCTCCTAATTTTTATAATGTAGATGCACAGCATTTCTTGCTTCAAAAATTAATAGGGGGATTTATTCTCCTGTATTTATTTAAATATAGTGACATTTAATATATTAATTCTGTTAGTAATTTGGTCCCATTTTCAAAGTTTAAAAAATAAAGTATATTTATGAATTTAAAAGGAGTACTGGTTAGAGTTTATCTTTTTGTCTTGTTACTGCAAGCAACCAGTCAATGCAATTCCACCTTTGTTAAGTGTCTACAACATGGCTGAAATAATGTATGTATATGTTTATACAACTATCTCTACACCCATATATGTAAATAATTGTTTATGGCTTGAACACTTTCCGAGATTTGTTAAAGAAGACACCTCCAGTGCTTCCCAAAGATAATAGTTACTTGAATATACACAATTCTAGAAGAGGTGCCTTATCTCTCTTGTCCACACCTTCAAATTAATAGTGTTTTCCTAACAACTATCACAATTTCTCAAAAGTGAACTTTAACAAACATAGCATTTATAGGTTATGAAATGCACTATCTTAATGTTCATAAAAGTTATTGCTTACACCCTGCTTGATTGCTTAATTGCTATGATTCAGTTATGAACAAAACAAAATGCAAAAAGCAGATCTCACTTGTTCTCCTGCCCAGAAACCACATCCCATAATTAAATTGGAAGATGGTGGGATATCTCCTCAAACAATGCAAGGGAGTGGTGGAACTGCTCCTTCCTGCTCATTAGCTTTGGGTTAAGTTGAATCATAGCTATTAAGGGATCCTGCAGGCTGGAATGACTAGATCACCTCAGAGCAAGGTTGCTGGCTAAGAAATGCACACTGCTCTAGGAGGTGAGGTCAGTGAATTAAACACTGCACTTTCAGATCCAAGGAGCCATCACTAATGCACAAAACCTACCCAGGGCCCAGACAAAAGACCTATACAGAGGAAATTTGTGCCCAATAAAATGACTCATTGGCCAAGGCCAGAATAATTCTAAGACTGACAGGCTTTTCCCTACATTTAATCATCTGCATTTGTATTTCATTTCTCAAAGAACGGCATACAGTGCACCCCTTTCATCAAATAGTCTCATGATCATCATATGGATAGATACTATCAGTACTCAGTCCATATGACCTCACCTTGACCATTTCAAACATTACAGACTGACTTCTGTCTGAATCCTTGACCGAAGAGTTTCTCTACCTGCAAAAAACTATTCTGTCTATGAATGAATGTGGTAGGCTGCAAATGCCAAGGAATTAATACCTCCTGAGAGCAGTCCTCTACTAATGGCTGGCAAGAAATGATGCAAATACCTCATCCCCTTTATCTCTCAGGTGAGATAACCCCTAGGTATACATTTTAAACTGTCTCTCAGTACTCCCTAGCATCATTAAGCTCCAGTTGTCCACCATTTTACTGGCTTTCTTCCTTCTTGGTCTTTTTTTTTTTTTTTTCCCCCACTTTACTACTAGTGTTCCTTCAGATGCTTCCTACATATATTACTAATATTGAAATTTTTGTGTCAGGTTTGGTTCTCTAGAAACCCAGATTAAAATTATTATCATCATCAACATCAAGACAACAGAAACAATAGCCCTCGCCACATGCTGGGCTACTACTATATGGGCTTGAGACTTTCAATCATTATTCCATTAAAATATTGATATCTATGACAGGCAGCTATACTGCCCATATCTCACAGCTGACAAAAGAGAGGCATGGAGGTTTCTACAAATTGATGAGAGCTAGATCGAGTTAATAAATGAAGACTAGAAGGCAAGAGCTGTTTGATTCCACACTCATTTTTCTCATTCTACTGTACTCTACTGTCACCTTTAAAAACAAAACTCGCGGGGCACGTGAGTGGCTCAGTCGGTTAAGCGTCCAACTTTGGCTCAGGTCATGAATCACATCTTTTGTGGGTTCAAGCCCAGCGTTGGGCTCTGTGCTGACAGCTAGCTCAGCGCCTGGAGCCTGCTTCCGATTCTGTGTCTCCCCCTCTCTCTGACCCTCCCCTGTTCACGCTGTCTCTCTCACTCTCGTTCTCTCTCAGGAGAAAAAAAAAAAACAAACAAAAAAAAACACAAAAACCTCACATACTGAGCCCCTCTGTACTTTCTAAGAAAATATTAGAAGGAAATAATTTCAACTACTTAGTAATAAACACCCAACAATATATTTGCCAACCTAATAATACTTTAAAAAAAGTCATCAGAACATGGATAGTATTTTAATTCATTTGGAACATTCTTTCATTAAATATTTAATTGTGTCTCCTTTTTGCCACAATAGCATTTTACAGGCGCATGAGGACTCCTCAAGGGCAGGGACTGTGTCTGCATTCTCAACAACTATCCTAATAGGCATTCAGTGAATGTTAGTTGAAGTGATTAACTGGAGTTCTAGTAAATTCTAATGATAGAGGAAGGGTTGGGAGAAAAATTGGTTTTAATAAGACTCCAACTGGATGCACAAAAGACTGATTTTCCCTGGTAGGAAAGACACATTTTATCAAATGAGGAGAAATGAGATCCATGGTCTTCCTGATGGTGTTATCTATACAGAGAATTATTTGTGCTCCAAACACATCTGACATTGCAGTGTAAGGGGTGTCTTAATATACTAACTGATCATCTTGAAAACAATAAATAAATTGAATTTAGAGTGATCAGTAAGGAGAACTCTGGAGTTTAGAACTCTAGTGTTACAGTATGGATCTACTCCACGTCAAATTAGAAATATTGCTGACTCTGCTAAAGAACAGGTAGTGAGTTTCTTTTCCAAAAGGAAGAAAGAAGCTTTACTTGATGATTTTGTAGCCAAGCTCTGCCCATTAACAATCCAAATGTTTTCTCTAATAGCATGTATTCTTTGATCAAATTGTAAAGCCTACTTCTTTGGATTGGGTAGCTCAACTATTGCCTACAACACGTTGCCACTTTAAATATTTATAATTAAGTCATACAACCTCCTACTTATAATGGTGAAATGGAAATTTCTATATATGTAAGAAATAATCTGTGTAAGACAAACCTTTTAATTATGCCAATATGCTAATTACCTCTTGAAAAATGTGTATGAATTAAACATTCAAATACTGACTTCATCTTCCAAAGTGCAGAGTGAAACTATAATCAGTTAAAAATAATTTATAGCACAATGTATATGTTGAAGCATTATGTTGTACACCTGAAACTAATTAAACATTGTCAACTATACTCAAAGAAAAAGCTTTTAACTAAAAAAACCCAATAATAATCATAATCATAATCATAATAAATAATAAATTAAACTCCACATATAAGAGTTTAAAAGATCTGGAACTTAAGGGGTCCAGAGAATATTATTTGAGATGTATTGACTATGTGAAAATAGTTACAGGAAAAACTAAAAAAATGAGCAAAAAGGACAATTTTCTACAAAATAAAACTATTTCACAATTACATTTCCAGATCACGCCTGAGTTTTTTTTTTTTTTTTTTAATATGAAACTCTTTTCAAAGTAATCCTAAAGGAGCAGAATAAAAAATTTACAGTAATCTCCTGTTTAATTAATTCATTGTATAAAATTTTACATTTAATTTTAAAAAATGCAAACAGCAGAAACAGTATCCAAATTAGTCATATTCAGTAGCAGTTGAGATTTCCTCAAAATTTTATTATGAAATTTTTCAATCCTATGGAAAATTGAAAAAGTTGCAGAATGAATCCCATATATTCACCATCTAGATTCCACTGTTACCATTTTACTCTCCTTGGTCATGTATCTATGTACCCATCCCTCCCTCTACCCATTCATTAATCTATCTCTTTTGGGTGCATTTAAAAATAATTCTCAGACATCCTAAAAATTCTCTTTAAATATTTCTGAGTGCATATGTTTAAATATAGTTCAATGTTTGCTGGTACAGCCCCTCTGGAAAACAGTGTGGAGGTTCCTCAGGAAACTAACAATAGAACTCCCCTATGACCCAGCAATAGCACTGCTAGGAATTTACCCAAGGGATACAGAAATGCTGAGGCATAGGAGCACATGTACCCCAATGTTCATAGCAGCACTCTCCACAATAGCTAAAACATGGAAAGAGCCTAAGTGTCCATCAACAGATGAATGGATCAAGAAGATGTGGTTTATCTATACCATGGAATACTACATGGCAATGAGAAACAATGAAATCTGGCCATGTGTAGCAACATGGATGGACCTTGAGGGTGTTATGCTGAGCGAAATAAGTCAGGCAGAGAAGGACAAATATCATATGTTTGCATGTATACGAGGATTAGGAGGAACTTGACGGAGGAACAAGGGGGAGAAGAAGGGCGGAAATGGTGGGGGAAAGGGAGAGAGACAAACCATGAGAGACTCTTGAATGCTGACAAAAACTGAGGACTGATGGATGTGGAGGGGGGGATGGGCATGGAGGAGGACACTTGTGGGGATGAGCACTGAGTGTTATGTGGAAACTAATTTGACAATAAACTATTTGTAAATAAATAAATATAGTTCAATGTTTGCTTTAATTTTATAAAATGCCATGAAATGCAAAATCTTAAGTGCTCAGTCACTCAGCTTTGACACATGTAAACATTTGTGAACATCCGAACCCCTTTCAAGGTACAGAACACTGAGCTACAGATTATTTTAAGGAAAATAATAAATACTTGGTATCAGCATTCTTTTCTTTTCTTTAAAACAATCCAAAATATATAGAATGCTTAAAGTAAAATGAAGATACTTGTTTTTCTTAACCTCAATAAATTTTTTTTCAACTCCATTTCAGCAACTAAATAAAAAGCAGCATAGGGAGTGATGCCTAAGGGCTTAGTCTGGGTTAGAGTATGAATGTTAAGCCAAATGCCAAGAGTGCCAACATTGGTAAGATAAATGCAGCAGTAAGGTGAAGAAATGACAAAAGGGAGTGGTGGAGACTGTGGTTAACACTTTTAAGATTTGGCTCCAGACAATGGCTGCCATGCAAGCATGTGAGCCCAGCATCATCACATCTTTAGATAATTCAAAAAAGGTTGGAAATCCAGATTTTCACATGCAATATATTAAATTTCTAAAACCTTAACATTAAATTAAAAATCTTTAAAATGTTATGTGGTTCAATCAAAATGAATCTATAAGCCCCTCAATTTGCCTTCTCTTATTTGGAGTGTCACACTATTTCATGACTGTTTCAGTTCCCTGAAGTAGTATATATTTATTAAAATCAAATCAATGGGTGAATCTCAGAATCATAAGACTTAAAGGATCTATTTATCAATATATTTTAAAAGTTTAAGATTTGAGCAGTTAGATACACCAGATCCCATTATAACAAATATCATAGGATTAAGAGAAACAAAAATCATATAGTAATACAGTTTCTTTCTCCCCAGGAAATAACCATATACAGTCTCAAAATATCTGGGGCAGATTATACCGGGAGTTTTACAGATGCCACTCACTCTCAATTCTTCATTTGTTCATTTATTCATTCATATGATAAATGTATATAGTATATACATTATAGTATATAGTATATACATGTACCAGGCACTGTCCTATGTTGGTAGAGATAATATTAAGTAAAATAAAGACCCAGGCTTCAGGGAATTGAGTTCAGAGGAGACAGACAATAAATGTATAATATGCCTTGTGACTGTGAGTGACAGGAGAAAAGCAGAGCAGGATAGGAGTGAGAGGATTATAGAAGGTGGTCAGAGAAGATGTCCCTGGCAAGATGACATCTGAACAGAGGTGAAAGCAAGTGAGAGAGAGAACCCAAAGAATATCCTGGGGGAGGAGGGACCCATGCAGAAAGAACATGCCAGACTAAATAGAAAGAACTCATATCCATCTTGCAAAAGTATGTCAGTAAATGCAAACTAATATACATGTGCTTCCCTTTAAGTATATCTATTCTCACATGAAGTATATACAAAATATATCCAAATTGAGAAAATAATACATTATTTGGAATTTTAAAATATAACATTCTATCAAGCATTTATCATGAGCTTATTATTCAGAGAGATCAACTCTGTAATTAAGATATAATATGATTTACGATTTTTGATGCACACTTTTTTTGGAATGTATTCGTTACATGAAGATATATACTCCCTATCAACAAAATTCATAAGCACTATATATTGCGATGTAGAGTAAGAAAGGCCTAATTATGGGCAGTTGGCAGATCATTTTTATACATGAAAATGAAATCTGGGGCGCCTGGGTGGCTCAGTCGGTTAAGCGTCCAACTTCGGCTCAGGTCATGATCTCATGGTCTGTGGGTTCCAGCTCTGTGTCAGGTTCTGTGCTGACAGCTAGCTCAGAGCCTGTAGCCTGTCTTTGGTTTCTGTGACTCCCTCTCTCTCTCTGACCCTCCCCTGCTCACGCTGTCTCTATCTCTCTCTCAAAAATAAATAAAACATTAAAAAAAGAAAAGAAAATGAAATCTAGATGAAGAATGAAAATGTGAGTTTATTATGTAGTCTTCAGAAATCATGCCTGATTTTCTTTCCCAGAGCTCTTTTGAATGAAGAGTATGATCGTGAAAATTAGAGAGCCTCTCTGTTGCCAACCCCGTTAAGGTACTCATGGCAGGTGGTGCTAACATAACTTGACACAGGATTTTCTTGCTCAAGAGCTCAAAACAGGGAAAAGGGAGCATGGCAACAACTTCACCTGACCCAGCAACATCTCTCTCTTTTGTCACCCATCATGCCAGTTTCAGAAAAGTCGGTATAACATTTCAATCAGAAACTGGCAGAATTTGCCTTTTTCAAATCTGTCAAGACGGAAGGTAATTGTGCTCCCAAGGCCATTCCACTTGAAGGAAATATATGGAAATTAGAAATATACCACATTCTACAAGAAACTGCCAGTTTCTGAGTGCCTTTGTGAACTCCCTTTCTTTTCTGTTAAATATAAAAATAGAAAGGGAAGGGCAGGAGAAGGGAATGTTGGAAGCACACAGTAAAATATGTTCAGCTGTCTGCAAAGTTACCACACTGAAGCTTCTACTTCTTCTCGCCTTGACATAAACACTTCATAGTCTCCAATTATATTAATTGCTCATGTGGTAAAATACCATCTGGGTAATAAACATAACCAAGTTCACAGACATGATTAATTTGAAAATGTCCTGAATGCAAACAAGGGCAGTATAAAGATGCTGTCCCATTATTTTTGGTTCCAGAATTTTATTTTTACTAAATTGGAACTCTTGAATATCTACACTAGGCTCAGCTAAATATTAAAACTATAACTGTGTCATTGCTTAAAGACATTACCATAACATCTTCTATTTTAAAATATATATAAATATATTTACATACTTACAGATAACTGGATCTAAATTACAGTTCTCTGTGAGTTATCAAAAGCTACCAGGGCCCTTTAAAAAGAATGGCAAAACAATCCAAATGATGAAATGAACATCCCCAAGATGCTCACGTGTGAAGTACATTCACTTAGCATCCAGAAACTAGGAACAACTGCCTTTATGTCTAATGCTTTCCTCCCAACCTACTTTTTATTCCATTAACCAGCAGACAAATGTGAGTCACTTCCTTACCACAATTTATTATCTCTGTATTTGGGGACAGGAGCAAGACCCAAGCTCCCAATTTCTCTAAAAGAAAACTAAGCAGCCTGTCAATACACCAGTGGCATTACTTTCCAGTTCCCATGGTGGCTTATAAAAAAACAGTACACTTATGGTATATATCTTAAATGTGTCTTATTATTTTAAAAAATGTTATTCACTAGAGAAATTTAGATATAATATTTTTTGAGGAAATACTTGATAAAATATCTTAGTGGCATGAATGATGATATATTTTTCTGTATAATAATGCACCGAATTCTTAAGAATACCCACTGCTACTTAATCAAGGCTTTTATATTGCCCACCTTCCACAAATGATGGAATCGAATCATTTTCATACAAGTTCTCCCTTATTCCCCTACCACTCTCTCTTTCCCCACCACCAGCCCACTTTGCTACCTCATTTATTTCCTCTGGGAAAGCAGGAGTTAAGGGAGGATGGCAGAAGAAGATATTTATAAAGTTCTCTGTATGATTATCTAAACTTAATTAGGCAAGCTAAAAGAGGTGTCACCCTGTATATGTGTGTACTTTCCTCTACAAAACAAAACAAAACAAAACCTCCTGTTATGTTCATTTCTCCTCCTAACTAAAAGAGAAAAATGGAATTTTTCAAAGGGACAATGACTTTGGCTCAAAATATTACACACAACGAAGCTGAAATTACTGTGAACAGTCACAGGAGCAGGTCAGAAAAATATCTTTTTTTCAAATATTGCCACATTTTGTGTGACTTAGGGTACAGTGACTAAATTTCTATACCATTTGTTAATTCATTATTTCATCACTTTATCCATTAGTTAGGCAGTCATACATCAAATATTTACTGAGTACTTAATAAGTGCCAGAAAGTTCTAGGCATTAGGGATACAGTAGTGAAACAAGATATGCAAAGTCCTAATCCTGTAAAACTTAAATTTGGAGGGGGAGATGGGGCCAGAGAGACAGATAATAAACATGAAAGCAGATAATTAACATGAGGAGTTAGCTTCTGAGCTGACAACTGAATGATAACAGGAGGCCAGCCAGATAAAGATGCAGGAGGAAAGGGTATCCCAGGCAGAGCAAGTGGGAAATAATCACAAACTGAGGAGGGTTACAGCACAGTACGTACTTGGAATAGAAATCAGGCCAATGTGGTTAGAGCGGAGTCACAGTTGAGAGGTGGGAAAGGAAGTCACAGTAGAGAGGTGAGGGCTAGAGGATAGGAAAGAACAGGTTTACTGAGAGCTGGGTTCTTGTAGGTATGGATAAGCAGTATGGATTTTGCTCTAAGTGCAAGAGGATTCCTGTAGAGGGTTTTAAGTAAGGTGCTAGTGTGATTTGATTTATGCATTTTAATTATTATTTTGGATGCTACATGGAGAATGAACAATTCAGAGGCCATTTTACACAGGATCCTCAGTAAAACTGAGCCCCAGTTACCCATATCTTCATTCTAGTCATTAAAATAGCATTTTGGGGGGTCTTTGCTCTCCTTTCCCTCATTCTTATTTTCCAAAATTAACAAACAAATATCATATCCAAGTCATTTCTTTTGGAGAAATCCAAACGAGGACTCTAAATAATGCCCCCAAATAGCCCAATACACAGGTGTGCTCCCTTCCACACTGGAGCAGGATTTTCTAACAATCATCCCAATGATCAACTCCAGAGTGGAATGAAAGTAGAAAGAATATGGGGTGCCTGGGTAGCTCAGTTGGTTAGATGTCCTACTTTGGCTCAGGTCATAATCTCATGGCCTGTGGGTTCGAATCCCACACTGGGCTCTGTGCTGACAGCTCAGAGCCTGAAGCCTATTTCAGATTCTGTGTCTCCCTCTCTCTCTACCCCTCCCCAGCTCGTGCTCTCTCTCTGTCTCAAAAATAAATAAATGTTAAAAAGAAAAAAGAAAGTAGAAAGAATATGGGGGGTGGGTGAGGGAGAAAATGTAGCCTGGGTAGGAGGAACTCTAAGTTAACATTGTGGCCAAGCACCCTGAGCCTTTCTGAATGATCCACAGTCACAGACACTTCCATAACAAAGATGTACAAAATGTCTGTGATATTTATGTGATTCAAAATTTCGACAGAATTCAGTTAAAAACTGAACATGTTGAGACAGGCACTGGCATGAAGCCCCAACCTAGTCAGATGTACCTCTTGATTGACCACAGATGGGCACCAAGTCATTTTGCCAATTTGGATGTTCCCAATAAGGTTTCACAAATAGATCTGTTCTCCAACAATATCTGCCTTCAGTCAAGAGTGTAACAAATATAAGAAATGTGACTTAATTCACTCATTCACACACACACACACACACACACACTATACACAAGGCTACTAGTCACATTTATTTAACTTTAGTAAATTACTAAAGTAATTTAGTTACTTCAGCCCCAGTTACTTTCGTTCTTGTTCAAAGCTTAAAATATCCATCATCATCACTATACTATTTTACTACTAAAGAACTTGTATTTTAATACTTATTACTTACCATATTAATACTTATCTATAAAGACAAAGTTTCCTGGAGTGCTTGGGTGGCTCAGTTGGTTAAGCGTCCAACTTTAACTCACATCATGATCTCACCGTGTAAGAGTTCGAGCCCCATTCTGGGCTGTGTGCTGACAGGTCAGAGCCTGGAGTTTGCTTCATTCTCNTCTCTCTCTCTCTCTCTCTCTCTCTCTCTCCCCCCCTCCCTCCCTCCCTCCCTCCCCCTCCCTCCCTCCCTTCCTCCCTCCCTCCTTCCCTCTCTCTCCCTCTCTTTCTTTCTCTCTCTGTCTCTCTCTCCACCCCCTCTCTCTCCCCCTCAAAAAAATAAACATTAAAAAAATATAAACTTACCTAATGACTAAACTGCCAGCTGTTTCACATGTTTTCTACATCCTTAATTCTCATATGCTATTCTTTATTCTTCCTCAAATATAAAATGAAACAAAGTTTAATTCTGTTCATGCTCTAAATTTGTCTTCATTCTTCTGTACCCAATGAAGTTATCCATTTGAAACATGAAAGTTTAAAAGTATCAGCTAGTTAGGGGTGCCTGGGTGGCTCAGTCTGTTGAGCTTCTGACTTCAGCTCAGGTCATTATCTCAGGGTTTTCCAGCTCTGTACTGACAGCTCAGAGCCTGGAGTATGCTTCGGATTCTGTGTCTCCTCTCTCTGCCCCTCCCCTGCTCACACTCTGTCTCTGTCTCTCTGTCTCTGTCTCTCTCAAACATAAATATACATCAAAAAATTTAAAAGTATTAGTTAAATTCCAACAATGTTAGTGGGTAGTGCATTTTTATGAAATGAAAATGTTAACATAGAAATATTTTATATTAAACAATAATCACCAAAACTCCGTGTTGCACATGTACATGCTGTTAAGTATTATGGCAAAATTCTTTTCTATGAGGTCTCAGTGAAACTATAGGTGATTTCTCCCAATGACAAATAGTTCAAAAATTTTACGTCTAAGAGTTGCCATGTCCCAGTTTACATTGTGCGTAGCCATGATGTGTTTCTCTCCAAAAATCAAGAAGGTTATTTCTATAAGATTTAAACTATTTCATATGAAATAAAACATATGTTTTAATAGGTAAACACAACTCCATAAACAAAGGTAATTATATTAGTTATAACATTAATACTTTCTATCTACAAAGATATATATGCTTAAAGAATTTATGAAACCTCCCACAATTTCAATGCTAGAATACCTTCTTAGGATTCAGTATGACAAGTTAATTTCCTTGTGCTTAAGCCTATTGGTACAAATTATTTGAGTACTACCTGGCCATCCAATCCAAGGAATGTGAGGGTTTTGGTAAAGTCATGGCAGCTAAGGGAGGATTCTGGGGGAGACTTCAGTGGCTTGCTTCTTCTTCATTATTTATTCAAGACTTTGAGGACCATTAAGCCACAGCTTCAGGGCACCTAGGTAGCTCAGTCAGTGTCCAACTTCAGGCCATGATCTCCCAGTTTGTGGGTTTGAGCCCTGTGCCGGGCTCTGTGCTGACAGTGTAAAGTCGAGCCTGCTTTGGATTCTGTGCCTCCCTCTCACTCTGCCCCTCCCCCACTTGCATGTTTTCTCCCTCTTTCTCTCTCTCTCAAAAATAAACGTTAAAAAAAATTAAGCCACACCTTCCCAGATATCTAATCAAATAAACGCCCAAGTCTTTGAGAGGACTCCTTGTAAAAAAGGAAGGTAACCCTTATAATTATGCCTGATTCAAGAGTGACCTAATCTTAAATTCTGAAGGGACCCTGCAGGTTCCTTTAATGCTCCATACCAATGTAACAGTACTCTGATATGAAATATTTCACTCACTGTTTAAATATTTCTCACTAAGGAGTACTCACTACCTCTCAAAGGGGTATAATTCTATTTTTTTTTTCAATCTGAAACAAATACAAATCATAGAAAGGCTTCTATGAGGGAAAAATTCCAACTAAAAACACTGTCACAAATTTTTCTTGCAAAGAAATTACTTGTTGTAGTAAAAGAGATACATAACAGAAAAAGAGTTTTGAAACAATATTCTTTAGAGTTAAAGGTAAAAGAGAAATTCATAATATGACCAGGTGTTTAGATACAAGGGATAAATGCAACTTTGGTATTTTTATCCCATTCTATTCTCTTTTTCTTTTTCCAAGATCAAATGGATCACCAGCTGGTCCCTGGTAAAGCAAAAAGCAATCATTTAATTTATTTTCTTATAAAACTGTGAGTCTTAATAATCAAGAAATTATTTTATAAATATATAATCATATGTCATATGACGACATGCTCTTCCACATTAAATACAACTTCACACTTTTCTGTCCCTCACACAAAACAAAAATATAGCAAGACACTGCAAGCTCAGAGCACGTCTCAGTAATCTCTGCTATGAAAGCCTGATTCTGATACATCAACCAGACCCAAAACTTCAAGTCCACATCAATAATCTGTACTCTGAGCACTATATGCAGTAAATTTAAGCAGAGATGAAGTAGCTGACATTCCAAAAAAAATGCCAATGGCATATACTTGAGCATCAGGTGTCCAGGTCACCACATATGATGCATTCACTCTCTTAACCAAGAGGAAAGAATTTAGAAAACAACAACAACAAAAACAACCTACCAATGAAAACCAATGTGTCCAAATACTAAATGACTATAAATGATCTCAGTCATGCAGTACTTGCACATATATAATACTAAATAATAGCTCTTAAAATTGCACAAATTTTACACTGAATTTTTTTTATTATAGAAGTGTGTTTTGTACACCCTTTTCAAAGCCATGCTTCTTAGCAACCGTGGATCGTAAAATCATGATATGCACTACAGTTGTCTTTTAGAATAAGCAAAGGTTAGGCCCTTAGCAGGTACTAAGTGAATGTCCATTCAATAAATGAATGAGCACAAACAGAAACCATCATACAGTAAAGAAAAAAACCAAAATCTCATTGGAATGTGTCTACACAGTAAACACGGAGTAGTGAGAGATACTTTTTTTTTTTTTAATTTTTTTTTTTTTTTTTTTAATTTCTAGGAGAGAGAGAGAGAGAGAGAGACAGCCTGAGCAGGGGAGGGTCAGAGAGAGAGGGTGTCACAGACTGAAACAGGCTCCAGGCTCTGAGCTGGCAGTCAGCACAGAGCCCGACGCAGGGCTCGAAACCACGAACCGCGAGACCATGACCTAAGCGAAAGTCGGACGCCCAACCGACCAAGCCACCCAGGCGCCCCGAGAGATACTTTTAATGAGAATTGAGGCATGGCTTTTATACAGCCAGCTTTAGAAGAAGAAATCTGGAGTGTAAATATACAACTTTCCACAGGACTTGTTATTCTTTAGAGGCTTAAGTAAGCTCCTCAAGCTTTCCCCCACACAGCTGGCCCCTTGTGAGTTGGTTTCTCTGTGTCTAGTGCTTATGGCCATAGCTGGGGCAAGTCATTAAACTTCTCTGAGTTATTCAGCTTACCATTTACTGTCAGGATGAGAGCTTTTGGTAAACTATAAAACCATAGGAAAAACAAATAAATAAATGTATAAAATGCATTACCTCCATTATCAATACTACCATTAATAAAAATATATGCTGTATTAGTGTCCAATGGCTGCTGTAACAAATTAACACAAACTTGGTGGCTTAAAACACTAGAGATTTATTCTGTCACAGTTCTAGAGGCCAGGAGTCTGAAATCAAGATGTCAACAGGGCTGTGTTCCCTCAGAAGTCTCTGGGGAAAAAATCCTTCCTTGCTTCACTCAGCTTTTGGTGACTCCAAGGCTTTCTATCTGTGGCTTGGAGCTGCGTGACTCCAGCCTCTGTTTCCATCTTTAAATGGTCATCTTCTCCTCCCTGTATACCTGTGTTTCAAATCTCTCTCTGACGTTAAGCCCTCCTTAACCTAGGATGATTTCATCTTGAGATCCTTAATTAAATTTGCAAAGACACTTTCTTCAAACAAGATAACCTTCACAAGTTCCAGAGGAATACCCTTTTTGAGGGCACAACATTCAACTACACTTTCCCATCCCTCCTGCTCTCACTTTTTCTACCGTCAAAGTACAAACAGAAAATAAAATGATTTCCAGAGCTTTTCACATGTTTTTAGCTAATTGCTTTGTATTCTTGGATAAATAAACAGAGAAGAACAAAAAAGCATGTGAGGAAATACTTTGCCAGCCAAGTGCATGTGATGACTAATATTATTAGCAACCTTTTGCTACTGGGATACAGAAGTTTGTTTCCCTAGAATGTTATATTTGTAGCAGTTAAATGAAGCATAGCCTGCTTATTTGAACAATGATTCTCTTACTTTGGATTCAATAATTCATTGACATTCTGTTATGTATGGGATGAGAAAATTGAACACACATTGAAAAACTGAAGATAAATTATATTGCAGTGCACTTAATCAGCTGGGAAGGTGGAAGGATAGTAACATCAAAATGTATTCAGCTAATAACTAGAGCTAATATTTTTAATGTAAGGTTTCAACTCTTACACTGCTCTGAGTAGGTATCAAAACAAATCCTACAGGTGAGAACATCTATTTTTAGAGTTATTAAAATCAGTTCTCTTTTGCCAGTGTATCTGAGTATAAGCAGTGTGCAGGGGAACAATTTGCTATAATGCGTATTTTAATCACACAGTTTTAGAAATGACCCCTTTTGAGACCTATATAAAAAATATGGAAGTGCCTCCTTCTCCATTTTTGAGAAAACAATTCCCAATAGTTTTTCAGGCTCTCTGATATCTCTGCTCTTTGTACTGTTGGACATAAAGGAATGTGGTAGTTTCTACTGATCCTCAGTCCAAATCCCTTGAGCTCATCATTTCCCAGAGATTTCTAATTTCTAGTATCTGTGTCTTTTCCTGAGAGCTTCCCCATAAACTGCAAAAAGTGACATCACAAGGGGCCTGGGATATTAATATGCCCTCCTGATGTTCTCAAAAGATGACTAACAAAACTTGGGGTACAAATCCTCCTGCTCCTTTACTCCTCATTTGGGATGACTCACAATCTAATTCTATACCTTTCCCCAAAATGTCCTTATGGCATTAAACTTCTGTCACTTGCAGCTGTGACTGGTTTGATAATGTACCCCTTAGGCTGCCTTCCCTTCCTTGTTCTCCTGTATCGCCTTCCATTCTTCTCTATATTCTCAATAAACTACTTGCACTCATCTCTTTTAGAGTCTGTTTCTAAGGCAACTCAACCTAAAACAGAGAACAAGAAATTCTATTACCCTTCAAAAAAAATAAAATAAAAACTTCTTAGCTTTAAAATGACCTCGGGGCACCTGGGTGGCTCAGTCAGTTAAGCATCCCACTTGGTTTTGGCTCAGGTTATGATTTCACAGTTCATGAATTGAGTCCTGTGTTTGGTGTCTTGCTTTCAGCTACCTGAGATTCTTTCTCCCTCTCTCTCTTTGCCTCTCCCCGACTCATGCCCACTTTCTCTCTTTCTCAAAATAAATAAACTTTAAAATAAATAAATAAACTAAAATTACCTCAAAGGCAAATCTTTCTGAAACTATTGCCATACACTAAATATGCATGTACAGACATTCAAAATAAGAACTCCGAACTGTATAGGATGGACGCAGGTACTGCTCATTAACAAGAAGACATGTTTTAGCCCCTTTTTCCCTCACTGGAATCCCAATCTCATTGAAATGTTGAGTGGCTACATGCCTCTGGGCAACTCAACTCCTCAATAGGTCCAGGGAGCAAACTTTCAGTCTGACCAGTCATGTTCATCTAATTCCATTTTCACTGACTACTCAGGAATGGGCAGGAGATGTACTGCTAGTTGATACAACCATCCCAGGGGAAGTTATAAAGCTTCTGAGAATGCTTATGCCCATGTTCAAAGAGGACATAAAGAAGAGCCTTTCTCTCCCAAGCCTTTACATGCTGTGAAAAGAGGTGGTCTAGAAATTGTGGTAGCCATATCATGAGCATGAAGTGACAAGCCTGAAGACAAATGTCAACATGCTAAGGGTGGCAGGACAGAAAAATTAGAAGGAGAATTGGATCTTTCATGGATTTATACAAATGAATTAACTAATCCTGGAACAGTCATATCTATAGAGTTGTGATGTGAGATAACACATCTTACTGTTTATTCCTTTGGATCTTCTATTACTTACAGCCTAAAACGAAAACAATGCTTTTTCAGTGTGAAAAATGCTTTCAGATGGAGTATCTCAGCTCTCCAGATAAGGATAGCCCAGCTAATAGTTCCTGTATTGGTGGTCTCTTAGTCCCAACTGCACTGTGTGTTCTTTCCTGGGCAATCACTGAAAATGGGAGGTGAATAAACATTAAAGGTTATAACTAATAAAGGTTTAACCTCCAGGATCTAGTTATACATGGCAGAAAAAGGCAAAGGAGAAAAAGTTACTGAAAAAAACAGTACTTAATCTGTACTACAGTTATTAGTATATAAGACCCATTCTCAAATATACCTCATGGGTTTGGTATAGAGGTTAAAGGAGACAATAGACATATAGGATTAACCATATTGCTCTGTCATATTGCTCTCTAAATGCTGGTAATCCCTTTTACTGGATCAGATAAGATGGCCCGATCTACCCTGAGCAATGGTTAACAACTGTTTTCTGGGTAATAGAAGATCAACTGACTCTTGAAATAATCTACCAGTGGGGCGCCTGGGTGGCTTAGTCGGTTAAGCGTCCGACTTTCGCTTGGGTCATGATCTCGCGGTTCGTGGGTTCGAGCCCCGCGTTGGGCTCTGTGCTGACTGCCAGCTCAGAGCCTGGAGCCTGCTTCAGTCTCTCTCTCTCCTAGAAATAAATAAAAATATTAAAAAAAAAAAAAAAAAGAAAGAAAGAAAGAATCTACCAGTGAGGCGAATAGGTTTTAGAACGAAAAAAAAAAAAAAAAAGATATCTCAAGAAGAAGAGTCATCTTAACAAAGACAAAGGGGAAAGAAAAGGCAGGAGATTAGAGGAGGAATATTTGGACTTCAGGTTTCTAACAGTAATAGATAGATGGTGGTGAGCAAAGAGGCCAATACAGGTAGGCAGGAGCTAGATCACAAACTGTATATGCCATGTTAAGAAGTATAGACTTTATTTTCTAGGGGCACCAGGAATTTTTAAAGTTTAGACTTTATTTCACATTAAGGCTAATCAGATTATATGATAGTTTATATCATACTGATGGCTACTAAGGATAGAATGGAAAAAGGCAAAACTAGAGAGTCTCTTCTATTTCTCTTGAATCAAGTCCCTTCTTCCAAACCAGGCTGCTTATTTTACTCAGCCTCTTGAAGACACTTATTTAAATAGCCCTTTTTCCCTAAACGAAAATGATTGGAATAACTACCCCTTAAATGGTCATGGAAAATAAGGCTAATAGTAGAGGCACTCATTTCATTCAGAATAGTGTGTCATCAAACTTCACAGGCTCAATTGAACCACATGTGAAACACATTAGGACATTTGGGGATGTGTCTAACAGGTCATTAAGAAATAGTTTTCCAAACATGTACTCTTTCTTAGCTATTTTAATGTAAATCACAGAAAATGAAACTGCTGAAACTCATGATTTCATAATGCACAGTGTGAGTCATTGTCCCCAGAGCATTCTTTCTATAGAAATGGTATGTTAGCATATTTTCCTATAATGTTACTGTAATCCATTGATGTATATTTTATTTGTAGTTTTCAAGTTGTTCACTAGAAACCTTGTTTTTTGATGCCTGTGTAATCAGGGTTGGTTGTAAGCATATTCTGGAAAACTAGCTGATGTAAGGAGTGTTGTCAATGTCTTTGAAGGGTGGAACACAAAACTGCAATCTGAAAAGAAATCTAAATCAAACTTGAAAGATTTCTATGAAGAGAAAATTCCAGCCAAAACCACTAACAATAGTTGACAGCTTAATTTGAAACATATAGAGAAGACAAGATGACTCTCTTGATTTACTATTTTTTTAAGAAAAAAAAGTAAAAGTGTGAATTGGCAGAATATGAAATAAATTCTGAAAGATAACCCTGGATCTTAATAGAGTCAGTATTACTCTCAAAATAGTTAGATCTTTTGCAATGGCAGAATGTGTGTAATATTTACCTATTCTATTTTAACTGAGAAATAAAAAAGAAATATAACATGAAAGAGAACCAGAATTTAGAGATGGTGTGAAAAATAGATTTCTATGCAATTTAAGTATCACAAGAATCACAACTGTGTTGAGAGACATGAAAAATATTGATGTCAAAATCATTCCAGTGACTCTCACTGAAACTTTAATGCACTCTAACCTATGCAAGATACTCAATTACAGCCATCATGATAGTAGAAAGGATTTTTGTTCTTTTCTAATCAGCATCCTCACATCAGTCTTACTCCGAGCCCTGTTGTTAGAAATCAATTTCATGTTAAATATTTTGCTCCCCTAAGCCCTCTAAACCCCTCCAAACTCAGGGAGATAATCATAAAAGATTTAAAGCATGGATTCAATACTCACTGGCTCCACTGAATGGAAAATCAGAAGGAAGAGGGGGAGAACATAACAGGCAACATGAAATTAATGTGAATATATGCTTTATTTGACATCTTCATTTACCACTCTTTAGAATTGCAAATGATCTAAAAAGTTATTCTAAGTGTTTTAACATTCAACTGTTTTAATCAGTATGCCTAAATGCCAGTAAAAATGCAGAATATGGTACAGCACCTCGCAAAATTGTTCATAACCTAAAAGAGGCATACCAATATAGTAGAATATGACTGAACACAGGCAACTACATGGCATGTGGAAAGATATCAATTAGAGAGTCTAACAAGCTTGGGCATGAAGCTGAGCTTTACTATTTACCATTGTGTAAATTACCATTATCATTTTTTTATGTTTATTTATTTTTGAGAGGGAGGAGGGGCAGAGAGAGAGGGAGACAGAATCCAAAGCAGGCTCCAGGCTTCAGGCTGTTAGCAAAGAGCTCAATGTGGGGCTCGAACTCACAAACTGTGAGATCATGACCTAAGCTGAAGTCAGATGCTTACCACCTGAGCCACCCTGGTGCCCCAGTAAATTACTATTATCATTAAAGCACCTCACTTTTCTTCTCTGTGCTTCACTTTCCTCATCTGCAACATGAAAATAATACTTGCATCACAGTGTGGTTAGGTAAAATAATGATAATGTACTGACGCACAATACCTGCTATATGGTAGATGCTTACTTAATAAACATTAATGCTCACCATCATTAACATTGCTAACTCTCAACATCAACTCTCAACATCTCAACTGTGTTTAAATGACAACCAGAAAAAAGTGTAGATAAACCTAATTATAAACAGACTATATCTCTGAATTTCATCTAAACAAACTTGGAGAGTTAGGCTCAGATTTTTTTAATAGAAACATTAATACAGTTGGTGAACAGCCTGACAAATAAGAACAAAAATGTCTATTGAAACAGGAATTTAACTGGGGTTTTTACTACTAGTAGCATTCTAGAACAAAATTATGAACTTGTTTATAACAAGTTCTAATGAGAAAATCCTTTCAGAATTCTAAACTGAAATGTCAAAACCACATCTTCTCCAACCATTCTTGATATGGAAAAAAAGGAAAATTGTGGCTGTTTCCAATCCCTAAAACTCTCATTCATTAAAAAGAGAGAGAGAGAATAAGGTTCTCCAAGCTTTCATCTCTAACATGCTAAGTTAGTTCTTGCAAGGTAAAAACAATCCAGAGTGTATGAGGCAAGTGAAAAAGCAGAAGGGTCTCTGCTATAAGCAGCACTATGGAAGCCACCCAAGACCATGAAAAGGGCTGGGGAAGCTAATGAGAACAAGGACTTGAGAAGCATCAGTAAAGGAAATGAAATATAAGAAGGGGAGGGGCAACTCAGTGGCTCAGTTGGTTGAGCTTCCAACTTCAGCTCAGGTCATGATCTTGCTGCTCACGGGTTAAAGCCCACATTGGGCTCTGTGCTGGCAGCTGGGTACCTGGATCCTGCTTCAGATTCTGTGTCTCCCTCTCTCCCCACCTCTTCCTCTCTCTCTCTCTCTCTCTCTCTCACAAAAGTAAATAAGCATTTAAAAATGTCAAAAAGAAAAGAAAGAAGAGCAGGGGAGGGTATTCTAAATACAACCTCCCTATTCCCCTGAGTGGGATCCTTGAGGTAATCAAGGGAGCAGTGAGAGAGAGGCTAATGAAGGCAAGGGCCAAGAACATGACTGTAAAAGGTTTTGACATGTACCTACATGGTATGCATCCTTCCTTCATCCTATCCTTCCCTCTCCGTGCTCGATCGCTCCTACTAGCCACCACTAGTCCACACTTGGCACTGGGACAAAGTGAGAATGAAATTCCAATTTACTACAATAAATTGGAAGAGAAAGCCTCCATTTGTCCAGTCAACTGGTTTTTGTTCACGAGAAAGCTTAGGGTATCTCTATAGCCCTAACCAACTTCTGAGGCTAACAGATGAGGTGGCTAAGAATATGAACAAATTGAAATGGTAGGTGAATTTAGACCACTGAGTTATATTAGAAAGGACATTCACAGGTCAGAAAAGATGAAACCTTAAGGTGACAGACTGAGAGGAGTTCTGAAATGATTTCACCATATTTGGTGAAATAAGTTCCAACATGAGATTTCTGCCATAACCAGAGTGACTATATGTCCTGGTTTATGACTTCTGATCCAATGTGATTATAAATCCCAATCCCTTTCACTTTTAAAGTGTTATGTTTTTAATAATAAATTATATAATCAATCTAACCAGAACCTATAAAGCATGTTCCATCAATCTTAGACAACTAAGGATATTTTAGAGTTCACGATTTTATTTGCATTTTGTCAAAAATGATGTCCAGATCACCAAACCTTTCACAATGAGATAGGCCTTTGCGAACTGGAGAAAGATCAAAGTGCAATTGCTTGAGGCAAAAGGAGACCATTAAATCTAGACTCCGGACTCTTGTGAGTACACAAACACATGTAGACACATAAGTGCTCACATACAGTGTCAGCAGACCCAGAATTGGATCTTGTTACAGAATTGGGATGCATGCAGAAAGCATAAGCTAGTAAATTTCTAGAAGAGAACTTGATGTATGACATCTGTCAACGGACTAGTTAGGATCTCTGCTATTTTATAAAATGTAGCTGGAAGACAATATTTATGTACCTATGGAAAACAGATACTGAAATTAATGTTCATGATTGGCTTAACCCTAGATGCTCCTGGTAAGGTCTAATAGGGGCCCAGCAACCATGAGAAAAGAAGAGACAAGAAAATATTAGGAGAACATGGAGTCCCCTGTTTTTTTTGGGTGGAGGCTCAGTGATTATAGACAGTCCAAGAGAGGCAGCACATATATTACATCAACATGGAAATATATACTGGATGCCTCTAATTCTCAATCTATGGGTCAAGCCATGGGCACCAAGACACAGAAAATATAATTGTAGGAGTACTGATTACCTTGAGCGGAGTAGAGATGGACAATTCTTTTACAAGTGGAGTAGAGAATGACAATTCCCCTTAAGGGAGTTATCTGCCCCCCAGTCCACAGCACTTTGAGGACTCAGGCAAGCCAGAGAGGCTATTACTTGTGGCGAGCGTGTGGAGAATACAGTGATAACACCAGGCTCTCTCTGCCTGCTGATAACTGGAAGGCAAAGCAAGCCATCTATGTGTGAGGCCACAAAGGGCTCTTCTGTGTGAGAGAGTCAAAAGAGTTGTAGCTATCCTTCTACCCCTTTTTCTGGTGCAGGAAAATAGTAGCTTTTTTTCTTCTTCTTCAGGAAGCTGATCTATGAAAACAGGAACACAGATGAAGATCTTCTATGCTACTTCTAAAAGCAAACAAATCATCAGATTTGAATCAGAGATGAATAAAAGAAACATTCAGTCTTGGCAGTATAAATGGTCTGACCATATTATAGATATTTGCTTCATTTATTCATCCAATAAATGCTAACTGAATTACCCAGCAATGTTCTAGAAGACAGGGAAACATTTATAAATGAAAAAGACTGAAACCCCTGACCTCAATGAGCTTATACTCTAGAGTTGGGACCTTATATTATAATGCTTGTTGTTGAGACTAGATCCATGAGAATGGGATTTTTTATTGCCTTTATCCACAAAATGGACCAGAAGACCTCCTTAATCCCATCTAAGGAAATTGATGACTGGTAACCTGGGCCTAAGCCCAGAGAGAAAAGACAAAATAGGTAGGGGACAGGAGCAGAGAGTTTAAAAAAAACACACAGCCTTTTGGGGAGAGAATGAATTAGAAGTTTCACAAATAAAAGGTGGCAATGCCTGTGTAGTACAGACCACAGGCCCACTGAGAAGCTAAAGGGACAACATCCCCAAATTAGAGGTGTCTCACACAACATATCTGTGTAGACTGCAATAGGCTTCTCAAATCCAGAGTTAAGAATTTCCCTCTGGGGGAGAGAGGGCAAGATGGCGGAGAAGTAAGGAGCTCCGTACTTGCACTCGCGCCCATATATCACACAGAAAAGATCCGAAGACATTGGAAACCTTACAAAACCTGAGAGATTGGGAGAAAAAAGACGCAGAATCCACTGAGAGAGCCTTCTAACGTGAGTGCGAACCGGGGAAGATAAAATCGGGCCGGG